>NC_062531.1:14137694-14437694 GCF_022655615.1 Tachysurus fulvidraco | reverse complement strand
AAAATTAAACATTCAGACTTTTTGTGCTTTATAGATGTGGCAGGTGCAGAGATGTTAATGTGTGTTTTTTTCGTAGACATGAGAAACAACCAAGCAAAGAGTATGTAGTCAAGAGTTGTGTTGTGGTCATAAACTGATATCAATAAGTGGCTATAGGATGTTCACCACAGTGTGCAGGGAGAAAGATATTTAACAGATATCTCTAGTGTTTAACTGCACAGCTACAAGAAGATAGGTATGTTTAAAAATATACTGACTTCTAGATCCTGTGCGACATGGTTTCACCTTCTCACTGTGACTGACACTTTTACCAGCCACACACACACACACACACACACACACACACACACACACACACACACACACACACACACACACACACACACACACACCGTCATTTCACTGCCAATACTGTGCTGAGAATCATGCAACACGTATTATAATCTCTAACAAGCAGTGCTCCTTTTCTGATAGCTAGAGTAGAGGGAGTTTTATATATATTTGATCTTATTTAAGGAAAAATAAATTTGAAAGTTGTGAAAGTAAAAATGTAAACTGATGTATCATGATGCATGCTGTGTATCACAGAAAGATCAAAGACTGTAATATGTTCTTTTTGCCATATCATCCCACCTCTTATTCAAAACTGACTTTTTCTCAGTTTAGCTGCCTTGATGAACTGATACTAGAGCATTCATGGCCTGGAGGTCCGAAGGCCTTCAGACTTTGTGTAATTATATCTGTATAAATGCCGACACACAACTGTGCGTATCTGCTTGTATAGTGGTTTATATGTTTTTGAATGTTAAGCAATTGAATATAACATTTACTTTGATATCATAACACCCACAAAACCTTTTCCTTCTAAGGGAGCTAATGTGACATGATGGGCTTCACTGTACGGTACAACATCCTGTAAATGATTTGGAATTCATGTGTGGTCAAAAGCAGATAAAGAGATCACAGCTTGCTATAGAGCACCAAAGTGAGATGCATTATTCATTTCAGCCTCACATTCATATAATATTTTTTAGATAGTGTAATTTTCAGCATAGACCTTTGGTCAAGAGAATGTCAAGCCCTGGTCGTTGAGCATCACTGAGCTAACCATTTTAAGGGGCTTTTATTATGTAGCCTTCATAGAGAGCAGAGAGCTATTTTAGCCTCAGCCCTCTTCCTTGCTCTCAACAAACTGGCAACCGAAATCTTTGAAATGGATTCTTAAAAACACTCTTTGTTCCCTGTGAGTGCCTAATGTTTTTGAGAAGCTTTTTCTATTATCTTTAGTAGGGCTTTCTCACCTTACTTTCTTCAGGTTAGGATGTGAGCTCAGTAATGCTGAACTTTATTTGTGTCGTCGTAGGACACGACCATTTTGGTGGATACCCCCCAAAGTGAACGACTGGCTTTTATGTTTAACTGTCCTACAAATGGGCAAGATCTAAGAAGGGCAAAAAAGGCTCTTCTACAGTTACTAGTGCTAATCGTCTTGATGTTCTTTGTCCTTTGATACATTTTTAATTACATACTAAGCACATATCTTTTCTCCCTGACAACATTAAGGGGTCAGAATGATTAAAAGACAGATGGTTGAGAGGATTGAATTGGTGACAGCATGGAATTAATCAACACACACACACACACACACACACACACACACACACACACACACACACACACACACACAAACACACAAACACACACACATGTTTTTAATTTGTTCACTTATCTAACATTAAACTGCCCCTTTGAGCCCCTTTTAGTTTTTTTCATATTTGCCTATTGTGTAGTGAAGTAGTTGTACATGCGTTTAGTTTTTGTGTTTATTCAAAGTTACTTCCAAGTGTGACACAACAATCTCAGCACACAAATCCAACACATTGTAACAAAGTGCTGGTAAAGGAGCTGGCAGTGTTACAAGGGCTTCTGCTTCGACTTAATGACAGTGTGTGCTTTCTGTAGGCACAACCAACAGCTAGAACAGTGTACAAGAAGCACATGTTAACAGTTAATATGATGACAGTTCAGTAACCAAAACCTGCAGAGCAAAGAGAACACACCTAAACAGATATAATATTGTAGAACTGTCTCGAGGACACGACTGAACAAGAAATACCGAGCACAAATAATTTTGCAGTTCTGTGTGAAGGTATCCTACTGTAGGAAGTAAATTAGAGTTTATTTTGTGTCTGAATTCTCTTCTGTTTCACACGTAAACCGCTAATCAATATTTGCTGATTAAATATGAGCTCTTCAGTGTAGCTGCCTCTCAAATTACGTACTACACACTATGCAGTTACACTGTGCACTATGTACGCTACTGTCTAGTGTGTGAATTTTACAAGGGTAGTATCGGTCTCAAATAAACTTTTTTTTTTAACTATCCAGAAGTATAAGTTTTCTACTTGAAGCCAAATGACACCAAACGCTCACAATGTGATACCGATGACTTGAGCAGAACATGGTAGATTTTCTCAATGTTGATAAATAAATCGACGCAGAATGTTGGCAACTATTCTGAAAATATTTACTCATCCAGTGTAAGCGCCTGGTAGAGCGCCTCATCCCTCCAAACTACCCAAACTTTTTAATTAATGCATCATAAGGCACCAAATAGTGCATAAGTATGCTTTTCAAGACACACTTTAGGACTTCTAATTACGTCTTGGGCTCTGCTCTTTCAGAAAGGTAAGGCAGGGTCCTATAAACCGACTCAGTGAACATATATAAGTTCAGTTGGCTGAAACATCACAGGATGGTAACAACATTCACAGATGGAACTGATATGTAGAGGTGTGTATTGGAGGATGGCTAGGACATAGAAACACAGGTTGATCTGATTTCATGTGTTGAACAGAAGCAGGTGTTTCTCTCAGAAACACCTTTTAAGTGCCATCACTCTAGCTCGCAGGTGGACGATTGAGATTCTGCCTGGTCCCATGTGTTTCTGAAGAAGACAGATTACCTATTTAGAGCTTCATCATTTGCTTGCTAAGGCTTAACACCTGTGCTGTGTCGGTCTGTCTGCTTCATGGCTGAAATTGAGGCCAAGAGCAGATGATGACCACATGCTTCTGTAAAATAATATTACACCTATTGTTGTGGTTCTAGTGACATGCAGGTTAATCCACAAATGAATGCAAAGGGGCAGATAGCACGCTTACTGTGAGAAAATACAGCTGTGAGAACAGACCGCGAATCACTCAACAGTATAAAAGAGTCTATATTGAACTTCACTCATTAACATTTTAGTTGGAATTGGTGTTTTAGGTTCCTGGTCTATTGTCATGTGCATAAAGAGTGATTTAATTGAAATTCGTCTGCTGCAGACACACTGCAAACATGATCCTAATCTCTTATGTAGTAGCAAACTGTAAACAATGAACATACAAAAGTCTGGGCAAGATTATGTATGTGCTATGGACAAGTGAGATAATAGTAAACTGTAAACAATCCATGCCGTCAGAAAGTGAGGCAGTGAGACACAGGAGAAATATGGCACTTTAAACCTTTTACATGCTGTAAACACTGAAACCGTATGGTAGTGGAAGATAGTACACATACAGTAGAAGGACAGACCTCTACAGAGTCTCATATCTGTTCTGTCAGTAGAGATATGAGCAACAAATGATAGAGTAGTTTGTGTTCATGGTGCTATTGGTTAAAGTTATTTTAGTTATCGGTGTGATTTTAGTTTCATTTGTACAGAAAAGTCACTCCATGACATTTGGTTTTTCTCACTAATTTATTAAAAAAAAGGATCTGACTGTGAGTCTGTTTCAGGGCATGTTACAATTTCAGGTTTCTATTAATGCACTGATTCTAAGACATTCTAAGTAATCGAATGCATTCTCATTTCTATAGTAAAAGCTTCCACAGTATCAGATGAACTTTTAGAACATTGTGAAAGATCGTGCTGTTTCTGCTTGAGTCTGTTTCACGCTAAAGGTTTTGTCTTATTAACCTCAAAAGAGAGGGACAAAAAGCCTGGTTAATGCTTATGGTTATGATATTGAAATAAAACATCATTATTTCATGGACATTGTAATTAAATGGAACCTCACACAGATAAAATAGATGGTGTATTGTTCCTTAAATGAGTTCTGATTGTTGGAAAATGACTGTGGTATGAGAGGAAATTAAAACTGCAGGACCTACTGTTTTTCTGTCTTATTCATGAAATATCACCTGACAAGAAATACAAATGGTATTTGAAGGCCGCATCCCAAATCGCACACTATTAATAGTATAACTAGCGTCAGTAGGGTGTTCACACTGAAAAGTCCTACAAGAAGAAGTGCATTACGATGATGCACTTATTCATCGAATAAACCAAGTGTGGAATGTTTGACACTTCATTTACTGTGTGAAGAGACTCAACGACAGGAAGTTGTGTGCCAGTGATGCGTTGGGCGGTTTTCAGCGCCCTTTGCAGCGATTCCTTTTCACACGCTGTGGAGTTGCCACCAGATATACTTCTGTATAATTCTACATCTGGTTAGTAAAAAACCTTGTTCAAGTGTTCCATTTGCACTTTTAAAACTCTAGTAGAGTACACAATGCGTAGTGCGTCGTTAGGGATACAGCCGTTGAAGCTAAACTAGTGCAGGCAGTAAAACAAGAGCTCAGTAGCGCTGGACTTGTGTTCTCATAAGGACTCATGTAGCTATTTAATATTTTGTTTTTACAGGCCATTGATGTACTTGATGTTTGCAGAACTAATGTTGGTTTAATTTGATACATCAGTGTTTGCTCAGTACTTTTGAAGCAGGTAGTAGAACAAAGAAAACCATTTCACTCTTTCTTTTCTTTTTTCAGGATTATAAAAGCTTTGTTTTTTATTTCAAGATGAGAGGATAGTTTTCTGTGGGGAAAACAGGCTCTGTTTTATTAATCCTTCTTTATTGGATTGATTTATCGGTTTGGCAATCTCACTCCTCACAGGAGTTCATTACAGCTGTTTTGAGTGTTAAAGCAATATTGAGTTTACTTGTTTGAATCTTACCTTTTCTATTATTTTATGACTGCATTTATTTGAGGCGTGCTCAGCCCACGTCGCATTGCTGTCTCATGTCGCAGAGGACAGCGGTTTCCCCGCCTCAGCTGTCTCAGCCGTTTATTGGATCTTTAGTGATTCCTTTATAGCATTTGTTTTGAGGACTTTCAGAGAGGCTGGATCTCTGACTTGGTTATCTCAGGCCTCAAGGGATGAATTCTGAATTGCAGATATGGCAAGGCTTAGTGTGCCACTATTGGATTTTTATACAGTCTCCCATCTGTAGTTCATGACCACAAGCCTTTAAGGGTTTCAGTGAATCTGGTTGATAATGTGGTTTGGTGGTGGGAGTGTCAGATTACTCTCTCTCTCTCTCTCTCTCTCTCTCTCTCTCTCTCTCTCTCTCTCTCTCTCCCTCACTCTCTCTCTCTCTCTCTCTCTCTCTCTCTCTCTCTCTCTCTCCCCCTCTGTGTGTGTGCGTGTGCGCGTGAGTGTGTGTACATACATGGGGCCTTTGTGTCTGTGTGGGAATGTGATGGGGAGATTACCTTCCAGGAGGAACACCAGTGACACGCTGCTCTTAGCCTCAATTCCATATGCACAGTACATAAGCCTGCTCTGCTGAATCAACCCCTGCTGAAAGTGTGTGTGTATGTGTGTGTGTGTGTGTGTGTGTGTGTGTGTGTGTGTGTGTGTGTGTGTGTGTGTGTGTGTGTGTGTGTGTGTGTTAGCGTATGCTCAGCTTTGCCAAGATTTCACCTCCACAACTCTCACACCATGTACACTTTTAATGCACATAGTATTTTTGAAGGCCTTAAAGTTGAACTCTATCTAAATTAAATTTTAAATTATAAAATAATTGTGTGTGAGTGTGTGTGTGTGTGTGTGTATATTATATATATATATATATATGTGTGTATATATATGTATATATATATATATGTGTGTGTGTGTGTGTGTGTGTGTGTGTGTGTGTGTGTGTGTGTGTGTGTGTGTGTGTGTGTATAAACAAAAAAAAAAACCCATCATGCACAAAGAAAGAAGACCCCAAGGAATCGTGCAGTTTAGTTGGTTCTTGGGCTTATCTAGGGGTCCTTTTCAAAATCTTCTCTTCGATGCTTCCTCTGTATCAACAAGCTTTTGGTATTGAGTGCATAACGGATGCTTTTCTGTGGGGCATTTAAAGAATATAAATAAAATTCATCAGACTTCACTGAGATTGAATCTGATTGTGCATTATTGTCTAAAAAAAACCACCACAATGGAACTTTTTGGCTATGCTCACAATTGACATGTTTGTTATGAATGCGATGAAGAAAGTGATGATAATAATTATACCACTTTACAAGTATTATCCAGCCGGTTTAGACTGTATATCTTGAATTCTATCATTTATTCAAGGAATGTCAGAGAATATTAAATGCAAGTGTATTTCCCTAAATAACTGGTGATATAGGAGTGCTCAGCCCAGTGTCAGCTCTGGTACAAGTCATTACACCCCAACTTCAGGTGTGAAAAAAGTCCATAGGACCACACTGTGATGGCCAGGAGCTGTAGCTAGTCAGGAGAGAGTGAGTGTGTAAACATGTGAACAAAGCAAACGAGAGGCACAGGGTGAAAAGCTAGAGAACTCATGACCTCCAGCTTTGACTAATGTGGGCTGATGGCAAGTTTCTCCATGTTTTTGATTTTGAACACAGACCAGAAACACCAATTTTAACAGTTTTGTTCTCTACATTATCTACATTATATTTAAACGAGATAGCTAGATTTAGCGGGCTGCCTTCCTTTAACCTTCATGCATAAGAGCCTCTGGGAAAACTCCTACATTCAGCCTGTAGATCAGCTCATGCAGTGTGGTGTGAGATTCCAGCGCAGCAACTCTTTTGCCCTCAAGCAGAGTTTGTATCGGAACTAGCAAGCTAACGTTATGTGAATTCTTCATTACAGGCTGGTTATGATACGGTTACGCTTCAGCAGGTTGCCGCCAGTCAATTAGAGGTAGAACTAACCAGCTGACGCTAACTAAAAATATCTCTGGTTATGAAGTTTTGCTCTTAATTTGTACATATTGTTCTCATAATACTTCTATAGCACAGCAAGTGGTGAATACTTGTGTCCCGAATTGCATAATACTGTACTAAATAGTATGTCTCTACACCATTATTAGTAGTGAGGTAGTTCTCTATAATACTTAGAGTGCAGTTTGGATCATCAAGGCTGTCTGACACTGCAGGCCATATGTGTACACTTCTAACCTTAAGTGTATCTCAATGTTTTATTCACAAGTTAATTGCAATGGTCTCTCTCTCTCTCTCTTTCTCTCTTTCTCTCTCTCTCTCTCTCTCTCTCTCTCTCTCTCTCTCTCTCTCTCTCTCTCTCTCTCTCTCTCTCTCTCTCTCTCTCTCTCTCAGTGTGCCCCCCATCCTCCACACAGCTTTGTGAAACATAACCTTTACATCAGTGTCTGGTTGATACAATAGTTTACACCAGAGAAGGTACTCATACACATCAAGGGCTTGACCCTGTCAAACAATCTTACAGCAGTGTGCCATAAGGAAGCGGGCCTCAGCTTTCAGGCAGTTTCACCACCAGATGAAGGGTTGAAGTGTTAAAAATGTTCTTTACAGTAATGATAAATGAATATATTTCCATGTGCAATTTCCTACATGAGGGCACTTGGGAAAGCTTTGTCCCCATCCTGCACCATGGCGTGAGCTAAAATGCCCTGGACATTTGCACATTGTGTTCAGATGAGGTGTCTTTCAGTGCATTCTGTAAGTAAAGAGAGCAGAATGGTTTTTTATGGGCACCCCATGTGTCGAAAGCAAAACACCACAAATCACCACTGCTGCATTTTGAGTCATTTGCCCTTTGGAAAACTGTCTCTTCACAAAAGAATACCCACTGCATAAGCCTGAATCACAGCTATTTTGAAAAGGAAAGATTTATTGTTTAGAAAATTGCTTTGAAGATTGGATCTTTGACGGTCTGGTCAGAAAATGATAATAAGACATGGCATTTAAACTGAAGCAGCAGGATAGAAGTCTCTTAAAACTTCCAGTGAAAATGATATTTTTCAGAATAGTCAGAATTTGCATACATTTTTTTTGTAAAGCTTCTCATGGATGGCATGGTTTATCTCTGTAACACTTCACATGCATGGCCCTACATGTTCATGCTTGAGTTTTAGACACTGTCCTGTTGGAGAAAGCCAGAAACTAGTTTGTTATTTTTTTATTTCTTTGTACGTTACGAACATGTAAGTTTGAGAAGCCAGTGTCCAGCAGTACCAGCACTCCCTCTTCTCACTGTGTGTTCGTCAAAAATGAAAAAGACAGGCCCCAAAAGAATCTCGAATCCTGCTAGAACTCAGTGTGAATTCGAGCAGTTTTCAGCCTTCACTTTCTAAATGACGAGAGGTCTTCAGGTGCTAATGTGTGTTTGAGTTTGGAGAGTGGAATCTCCTCCCTAGTATGTTGTATCCTTCTTCCCTCCTTCCTTCCCTTTTTCCTTCCATCCTTCCCTTCTTCCTTCCTTCCCTCCATCTTTCCCTCCCTCTCCCTCTGTTCTGACAGGTTCTTTCTCATGAGAAAAGCTGCATTCATCTATCTGTGTGTCTTTGCTGTCTGTTTCTGCCCACACTTCTTACCCAGCTTGAGGGTGTTTCCATCAAAGCTGGGGGGTGAGCGCTGTCAGCTCTCACCGAGAGTGGAGCTCATGGAGGTGATTTCAGGATTTCTTCAAAATTCAGGTGCTTTTTCCGCTCCTGACATTTTTTAGTCTCTGGAACTATGTGGACATAAAGAATGCATGATGGAATCGTGTGTAGTCTGAGATGGGAAATGAATACATGGTGGCAGAGAATGTGACACGTGATTGTTCAGTGTAAATTATTTCTGCTTGCTGCATGTCATCTATATACCTAATATTAGAATTCGGTAGAGAGTTACTCGGCAATCACCTCTTCCTTTTTTCTATTTAAAGTTGACCTTAATTAAGGCAGATGAATGTAATATGATAATAGAACAGATTATGACACACTAATTGAATATTTTCATTAAAAATTGTTTGAATTTGTTTGATGCTGTGTAATAGGGAAGAATTAGGAAAGAACAGGTAGGACATGACATTGGGTTTATGGTATCGCTGTTGTCTTTGGAGCATCACGGCATTTCTGTGGAAAAAACTTTTTCATGCCAGCTATTTATTTAGCATTTAATTGTATCATTTCATTATATCTTTCAAATCTCATGTACATTTGTCAGTACTGATGGGTGATGATCAGGTTTTTCTATCATAAACAGGCATATAGATCAGGTTTTGTCCTGATAGTCTTTTAGATTTGTGTAGTTACTGTACAGTTCAGAAAACTACAGACAAATCATCCCTACCCTTCTACACAGGACACAGTGAGGCATTTCCTCTCTAACATAAAAAAATGAAACAGTTCCTGATTAATTATAAGAGCATGTAGTCCATCTGCAACTGACACACAGAACCAAGACCATAATATATACACCCAAGGAGTTAATTAGATTAAAAAAGATGTTTATTGCTTATTGCTGAAGAATGATTTATTACAGATCAATGTAGTCATGTTTAACAAACAAAGATAAAACGTAAATTCTCACAAATAAAATATCACCCCAGTGTGAGAGAATATAATCAATCTTGCTGACAAAGAGAGTTTTCGGGGTTTCTTACTGAGGTTTTCTTATCAGCAATGTTGAACTGGCTACAAGTAATAACAACTCTTTTTCCAGATGTATTAATATATGAAAGCTTGTTGAATTTCCCAAAATGAGAGGATCTGCTAAGCAAACAGGTAATGTAATGACCCAAATCATTTCTTAAGAAGTGCTCCCATGGCTTATTACCAAAAGACTTATTGCTTTTACAGAGATAGAATCTAATGAAGGGATCCAACAAGGAAAAGGCTGTTAATGCTGTCCACAAGGTTGTTTGTCCATCAGACTCGTCATCCAAAGGAAATATCTGTCTCACACAAGACCTCGCTGTTTGGAAAGGATTTAAATATTGAAGCTGATCTACGGTCAAGTGCTCGCAATACTCATGATAGTAAGAGTAAATAAAAAGATGAAATGCAGTTGTTTATTAGTCTGGAGATGGATGCGGTGCGTGCTGGCTTTAAGTGGTTTTTAGTAATGCAGCGTCAGAATACTAATTTCTCGAATGGTGTGAAAATCTGATTTGAGAAATTCATTCTTGGATGAGGCATGGACACGAGTTAGCCATGCTTCATGAGTCACAGAAACTGTGGTTTTACTCACACAGTAGATGATGTGCATGTTTTGCTGTCTGTCTGTCTGTCTGTCTGTCTGTCTGTCTGTCTGTCTGTCTGTCTGTCTGTCTGTCTGTCTATCTATCTATCTATCTATCTATCTATCTATCTATCTATCTATCTATCTATCTATCTATCTATCTATCTATCTATCTATCTATCTATGGGACTCAAAAAGTATGGTTTTATCGAGACAAAATGAAACAATATTACAAAACAATTTTATTATGAACCCAGTTTGCCAAATACCTGACAAGTTTATCTTTATTAGTACTTTTTTCTTGGCATCATTCATTCATTTTAAATCAGTTACATTTTTTTTTTTTGCAAAAAAGCAAAAAAAACAAACAGTCCAAGCAAACGTACATCTGGCATGTTAATTAGAAATCAGTCAGTTGATTTACTTCCTGAATGATAAACACGCGGTTTGTTCCATATCTGCTAGATCAGACTAATTTGGCAGCTTATTCAGATGCCGTTCAGATGCAGGAATGAGCTTTTACACCTTAATCCCTATTTAACCCTCTTCTTATTGAGTTTTCTATCTTGATGCATATTATTCACAAACTACTAGGAAGGACTTTAGACTTGAAGTAATAAATGAAACCTAATTAGGAGTAAATTCCAGAGTGGGAAATGTCTGTAGGTCCTATGACTTTAAAAAGGTGAAGAAAAGCATTCACTGTCTATAATGAGTAGAAGTTCATTCAAGCAGATGAACCCTACAGTGTATTCAGTCCAAAAAAAGTATGTAAGCAAGAATCATTCTTGATTGGTTTTACCTAATTAGAGTCACAATTTGTCTAGCCACCATTTCTCTTGCTTTGCTACGGTTTGTCAATAAACATGGCCAAGAGCCATCCCCTCCTACGGAAGAGACAGGTTGATTAGCCTACCACAGATATGTTCTCTCACCTCTTTGCCAGTCTTGTTTGCTCACCACTAACAGCTTCAAATGTAGAATAAGATCCCATGAGCGCTCTACTCCCCCCCCCCCCCTTCACAGTGTGCTGATTAGTTTTGTCTATAAACTGCATGCGTTGTACTGTTCAGAAGTTGTAGATCCATAGAAGTGCAGCGAGCCGTTGAGACCGCAACCAGAAAATCTGTGTAGATGGTGTGTTGGGGCTGATGCTAATCCTCTATTTGGATCCACTGTTGGGATTTTCTTGTTTACTAACATAGAGTTGGACCTCTGGGAGTTCCTATGGAGAGATTATTGTAGCACATGGATTCTGGGAACTTGCACAGTTTCTGGTTTTGGTTTTTCTTTCCTAATTTTTTGCAGTTTTGCTCAAATGCACACAATCCTTTGAACATGGAATGGCTTCGACATTTCTGCTTTAGATTCCTGTGGTTATATGTACTGTTTTATGTTTTTTGGTTGAGTTCACAGGGTCGAGAGGTTAAAATCGGACACCAGAAGTTAAAGGGGAGTCTTGCAGTGTTCAGTGTTGTTTGGCCTGGCCCTTGCTGGCGTAGGCTTTTATGTATGACATTGTGGCTGAAATTGGTGAATTTTTAGACGTTCTTGTAGTGTAATGTGTGTGAAGCTTGACTGGAATCCTGCAGGGGGGTGGGATAGGAGGGAAATGAGCTTGTTTGAGCTGGCTGTGCAGCAGACGGAGTTGGGGTTGTGATCTGCAGTGCTGTTGTGATACAGGGTTTGGCTGCTTTGCTTTGGAGAGATACGTCGGAACACACAGACTTTTTTATTGCACTCCCTGAAATGCTCCATTGACTCTGTTTCTTTTCCCTCTCTCTCCTCTCTCTCTCTCTCTCTCTCTCTCTCTCTCTCTCTCTCTCTCTCTCTCTCTCTCTCTCTCTCTCTCTCTCGTTTTCCCTTTGTAGGCCCTCTGTTATCTAGAGGAAGGTTTGCAATTTACAGATTTTGATGCTTGAATTGAGTTAACTCATAGGCTTGGCTGTGTTTCTTTTTTGCACTTCAAAATTAGATAGAAAAAGGTTCAAATGAGTACAGAGAAGAGTCAGTATCCTAGCTATTTTCTTTTACTTCTCATTTCTGCTCATTTTATTTTTAAGTAAGCATGTAATAGGCTATTTTTGACCTACAACAATTGAGGCATACTGCTGATATGGTTCTTGGCTTACAGTGTGAGCTTTAAAAGTCATGCGGTCTCAAGCTGAAATGTAAAACCTTCATCAAAGCTTTTCTTGAGAAAACCTGGCTTTCGTCACTCATAACGACACTAGTCCTAGTGAATTCTTCGCACGCCTCTATCCTTTGGAGATCCATAATAACTATTTACTTTGGATTATATGTCTTATTCCCCTCTTCATTCCCCAGAACGATCACTATTTAAACTCCTCTCGGCTACTGGGTCTTATCAGATCCCATGAATGGGAAAGACTATTAAGGGAGGTCTCTGGAGTCCAGTGTGGGTCTCTATTCCTGCCCTCTTTGTTCCCAGGGAGAGAGAGACCTCTGATGGGAATGCATAGCCAGCAGATATTTAAGTGATATTAAAGATCTCTGACATTTAGTCATGCATTGGAAGAGAAGCCTTTGGAATAATTAGCTTCTTGGCGTGACCAGTAAAGGGAGAGGAAAGCATTGTTGAGTTTGTGACCTTGGTGGTTTGTAGCTTTGTGCACAGCTGTCTCAAGCATTGCAGAGCTCTTAGCTGTGTGCATTTTGGCTAGAGCTGGACACTGGACTAAACAAGACTGTTATGCTTTGTCCTTCTGGACCAAACGGGATCCTGGTTCTTACAGTAAACTTTATCTTTAACATGGATGGGCTTTGCTAGCTCAGTTGATTTGATTGAAAAGCTTGGAGATTCATCAACGCTTCAGAAATTCAGAGTATACACTGCTAAGTCAAGTCAAATCGACTGTCTGCATAAAACTGGGTCTTTATCAAACATGATGTTTTGCCCAAGAGGTCAAATGTAGAGCCAGAAACAATCTCAGCTTAGAGATACTTCTCAAACATTCCTAGTTTAATGTTCTGTGATATATCGGCTTTGCTTTGAAATATTCCATCGAATTTTATTGAGAAAAGGACCCTTGAAGGGCATGAGGTCTTTTTTGTAATAGTATATTATACATAATTCATCTGTGGTCTGCACATCTTCGATTGATATGGGTAAAAGTCTTATTTTGGGTCTAGATCTTATGCCGTTTATCCTGAATTTGCCATTTGCAAACATTTGCAAATTTAATGCAATTTATTTCATCTACCTTCAGAAAAAACTGAACTGATTGAGTTCAAGTTAAAGTCTGTTTATTTGATTTGCACCTTGAACAAATAGTCTTTAAAAAAGCACAACAAAAGCCCTGTGAGAGGGAAGTGCCATTTAATGCACTCTTTTATGATAACAAGGCTTTACCTATGCTGGTTTTTTAGCTCTTCTTTTCTTCAGTTTTCTGTCTGTTGTTAAATTCTGGGAGATCAAACAAGTTTAGCCACCAGTGGGAGTTTCTTACGCTGCAATCCACTTTCATTCTTCACACACCTCGTATTTTTTATCTGCCTCCTGAATAGAACTGTCACACATTGCATTGAAAAAAAGCTATTTTAGGATAAGCTATATCAGTTGTGCAGTTGCATTTGTTTTCAGGGGAATAACTAGAGGCTCATAGTTATAGTGAATGGCGGAGTAAAACTTTCCAGATGTATCGGAGGTAAAGATTATAAAACAAGCCAGTCTTAATTCATGACATTTCAGTTTGTGTTCAATTTATTTTGAAATGAAATGAAAATCAATTTAATTTGCACATCTTTATGCTATAATCCTAGAGACCAAACCTCACCAAAGTTTCTCTGCAGTTTAACTGGATTAACTTTGATAAGATTGGCAGTGGCAGCCCATTGTATTAATAAGGCTTGTCTGCTGCCAACGTATAAAGGGGAAAAAAAGGTAAATGTAATATTTCTTAGTTTCAGTAGTGTGCTAACAGTGAAAAAGAATGCATAGCTATGACAAATGTGTCTGCTGTAAAGTGAGGACCAGCTATCACAACCCCTAGCACAATTAAGCCCAGTAGGTTGGCGTATGTACAGAAATGTTTAGCAAGCCTCAGTTTAATAGCTGCTCTGCTTTCTGTTTTAAGTGTTAGGAGTAAAACCATAGCATCACTCATTACAACCAGTACAAGACTGGCAGACATATCTGTCAGAACATTAAATATAATATAAAAAAACTACATAATAAGCATGCCTTCAAAAGGAGCTTTGAACCCCGTAGTGATTCCTGGAAAACACTTCTGCACTCTTGGCCCTGGAGGCATTTTATTTCTCCTAAAGTGTGGGAGAAATCACATTCTTGTTGGCATCTGGAACCGGCCTTCAATGGTGTCAATAACAGCTCTTAGTAATCAGAAACACTTAGGACAGCTGTAATGATTTCACACATCCTCTTCTGTCCTCCAAAGATTTCTAAACCCTGTTCATCCCATTTCTCGAAGGAGAGAAGGCCGCATGACTTGAAAACAGGTTCAAAGATTTAGACTCTTCCAGAGGTACCTGTCCTGCTTCCATGTGGCACAGATTGCATGAAGGTTGGAGAATGTCATGTAAAAGGTTGCTAATATGCACAAACTGCTCAGGAGTGGCATGAGGTTAGAGCAGTCTCTGTTCTGGGGCTGTGGGAAGTTAGTGGTGGATCAAGGGCACTGAGTATTGACTATAGAGTGAGTAAAATAGCATGAGGCTACTTGAAAAATGTATAATTCTCTTATAACAAGAGCTAATATCTTGCAATAAATATATTATTTAAGTGATATATTCAGTAGCACCAGTAGTAGTATCAATTTTCATTATGCATTACATAAAGTACATACTGCGAGTGATTTCTATAAAAATAAGTAGAAATAAGTCAAAGAGCATCTCCAACCATCAAAGGATGAGCAACTGCCCAGCAGTGGCAGCTTGCTGGACCTGGGCTTTAACCTCACAACCTTCTGTTCAGTAGTCCAACACCTTAACCACTAGGCCAACACATGTGTATGGATGTGTATCAGAGTTCTGATAAGTTACATGAAAATGTTATGGGCTCCTGGACTTTTCACCTACATGTGTTTATGGACACCAAAGATTTAGTTTACAGTTATTTGTTTTGATAACCTCTAAGCTTTTGGGAAAGCTTTTGGGAAGATTCTGGAGTAGGGCTGTGGGGCTTTTCCCCACAGGTTGCACTGTTAGTTCCAGTGTAGGGAAATTGTAATGCTACAGAATGCAAAGGCATCCTGTACAATTGTGTACTTCCAATTTTTTTTTGCCACAGTTTAGGGAAGATGGGTGTGATGGTTAGGTCACAAACATGTATGTAGATCTGTGAACACTGGAATTTATAATGCTTAAAACCTCTCTTTAAAAATAAAGTGTTAAATCTCTACAGCTATGTCATGTTACTCTAGATCAGGGGTGTCAAATTTGGCCTGCGGTGTAATTTTATTTGTACCGCAAGATCATATCAAATGTGAATTACAGCTGACTAGTTAATTCCACCCTCCACAAAAATGGCTAAACGAAAGATGGACAATAGGAGCTTTCAAGACAGGAGGGAGGCAGATTATCTGTTCACGAATATAAAGGACAGACCTGTTTGTCTTGTGTGCTAACGGAGCTAACGTGTCAGTAACGAAAGTATACAACATCAGAAGACACTGACACGAAACATTATGAGAAGTATAAGGACCTGGATGTAAAGCTCCAGAACTCGGAGGAGATGAAAAAAAGTCTGGTTTCCCGGCAGACTATGTTCATGAAAGCAAAATAAAAATTGAAGCTGCTGTAAATCTAGCGTTATTGTGGCAGCAGAGACAGCAAAATCTGCACGGCCCTTTAATGAGGGAGAGTTTGTCAAAAAGTGTATGGTCAAAGTTTGCGACATCGTGTGCCCAGATAAAAGGCACACGATCAATGTGCAGATCAATGTGCAGAGTAAACCAGAATGTAGAAAACTGAGTTTGAATACATGTTTTCTTTATGCACCTTTTCTACTCCAAAGCATGAACTGTAATAGTCGAAAAGTTGGATTTTCATTGAATGAATTAATTATTTTTGGTTGTTTTGTTGTTGGTTTTGAAAAAGATCCACTTCAAAAAGGAACTTAAAATGAAAAAGTGAGAGGCATAATTTATTTTATTTATTTAAATAAGAAATGAACGCCACTGATGTGTCTTTTATTTCAAATTTAATTTCTTATGTGTTTGTAATATCAAGCTCTGGTTGTTCCAAATCTTGTGTTTAAGCAAAACTAAAGTTTGTTTCCAAATGAAAAAGGTTGAACATTACATATCAATTGCAGTTAATTTTTCAATAAATATTCAGTTTGGCCCGTGAATTTATCTCAGTTTTATATTTTGGCCCACTGTGAATTTGAGTTTGACACCCCTGATCTAGATTATCAGAGCCTCCCTTAATTAGCATTTCTATACTAAAAGCCTGAGACATGGCTCATTGTAAAGAATGTCAAAGTGGTGAAAACAGGAAGTAAATTGTTGTAGTATAGTTTTATAGATAGTATAAATGAGCACAAACATGGACAGATGAACATACTGGTTGATTTTAGGTTTCTTTTTTCTCTAAACGTCTTTTCTAACATCAGTAATATATTAAACATGTGGTTGTTATTTTTAATAGAAAATCTGTATCTGTTGAGCAAGAAAAAAAAACTGCTGAATTATGCAATGTTTTTATTATTTATTTCATTTTATTTTGTGTCAAATGCATTTATTATTATTATGGCATGGGTTGCCAAACATTTTGAACAAATCACCCCCATATGGACAAGGACTTTTCAGCAATCTCCAGCCACAACCACCTTTTATTCTAGATTTTATTACAGACTTACTGTAACATTTGAGCATATTATCACCTCAGTAACATAAACTAGTCACTAAAAGGAATATTCCTTGCTCTGAATTACCAGTCTAGTCGAAAGTCTTGTTGTGTTTTTCTAAGAAAATATTGCATGCCTGTGTGGTGTGATACATCCCAGCACAGTTATACTTGAGCTATGACTTTGTATGTGCCTGCAGAAGCAACCACAATGCGAGCTGTATTATTCGCACACTCACCTGCATATTTTATGTACATCTGAAGGATTAAACATGACATTTACTAGACAGCATGTCGGAACCAAAACATCGCTGTCTGCCAGGTTTCCAAGCCAAACTATCAAATTAATGCACAGTGGTGTTAAACACACCGATAAGCTTTGTATCTCTTAACATTTCTGCCATCGTCATGACTGGTGCTATGGGCTGTGTCTGAAATGGAAGACTCTGAACTTACATTCTGAGGTATTACTAATCCCAAAACTGAGCTTTCGGGGTTTTTTGATTAGAACATGAGCGTATTTTAAACACTAACTGTAACAGAAAGCCATTTTGTCTTAGTACACAATGATATCTAGAATAATTGATATGCTTTTTAAACCAAAGGTTAGTTTATTTAGTGCAGGTAGATGGATGAGGATATTTCTCTATTTTTACTGTTGATCTCTGCAGATGCAGTGTGTCAGGATAATGAAAAAGAATAAAATAACATTATTAATTTTACATGTGTCTTGTCTGAATGTGACTCCCAGTAGCATTTTAAAATATTAGCACTCAGAAACTATATTTGATATTTATAATATGCATTTAATAAAATAAATTGATGGAACAAGAATCCCTGTGCTAGGACATACGTATAGCTCAGTGACTAATCTACATAATTGATTTAATGCCTTTTAAATATTATTGAATAAATATTATGGCCACAGTCCAATTATTTATTTATTTTTTGAGAAATATTAAGAATATTAGGATTTTTTGCAAACTCTTCTGACATACTGACCAGATAATGTGGATTAGAAGAAACACAGTTATTTTGATAAATAAATAAATGTTAAAATGTGTTGTTTTCTTCAAATTAGACCTTTTTAGAAATTCTTCTTTTCTTTGTTTTGTCTTTATGAGCTGGTACTTTATTCAGTAAGTGTGTCAGGGACCAGAAAAGATCAGAACAGTTCAGTTTTTAAAATCTGCCAGCATGAGGTTACCATTAAATGTGTATTTATTTATTAAAGTACTCTGATTAATAACAGCATGAAAGTCGTTGTCAGTGACATGATGGAAATACTCATTAGGAGTTTGTGACGATTAAGAAATGAATTCTCATTTTTTCCTTACGTTGTTTAAAATCGTGAAAAGTAGTAAAAAGCCTCATTTGTTAACAAAAGAGCCTTTTTGTGCTATTCTGTAACACTAGACATTTATACTCAGGTTTCCTTGGTGGCCACTGAATTCTCTTTTTATGTTATTTATTTATTTTTTATAAATCACTAAATTGAATTGTCTATTGTAGGTTGTTTTCCTCCAACAGCTTTGCTTCCATTGCCCTTTTACAAAAATGCTAAAGGTCAAGTATTCTATTAATTGAATTATGTGCCCCCCCCCCCCTTTTTTTTAGACCCAGACCATTGTCAGTTTGATGTGCCACTCCAGTAGTAATGTAGCTGCTCCATCTGTCTAATTATGCTGCGAAGGTCACAGCAGTTGTCTTCAATTAATACTGTAAAGTGACAGAGTACAAAGAGAAAAATGGCAACTTAAATGAGTCATAATTTTAAATTAATTTCGCTCATAATTACCAGCCAACATTTGTCATTTGCTCTAAATGAAATTATTCTGTTCAGTCTCGGATCTCATCATATTCTCTGCCATGGCCTTTAGAACCCATAACAGATGAATATGTATTATATAGCCTTGATTAATATATCATTGCTTGTGCGTGTGTGTGTCTGTGTGTCTGTGTGTCTGTGTGTCTGTGTGTGTGTTTGTGTGTGGATATGTTTGCTCTTTGCAATATTGCTATGATTTGATTTCTTTTCTTTGAGGGTTATTAAAATTACGCTATTAAAACTATTTTTTTCATATGTGGTAAATATTTTCACAAAGAATGATTAAAATGCAGTGTATTGAGCATTTCATGTGTTTTCTTTAAAATTTCTGAAAGTGCATGGATCTCAGTAAAAATGACTTATATATTATGTCCTGTTAGGATCCCATAGGCTTATTCATTCTGACTGCTTCGAGCTGCGCTATAATCTCTTTATTGTTACTGGTTATTTATGAGAATAACCATTTAATTTAGATTAATTATGTCAATTGGAAGGTCCTCACAATAATGGTGTGTGTCTCTGAGAGAGAGAGGGAGAGAGAGAGAGAGAGTAAGAGAGTAAGAGTGTGCCTGAGGAATGTGTGACATGTTACAGGAAAACAAAACCTCCACTACAGTAAACTGAAGCTCTCCTATTGGCGGCTTGTTGTTGTTGTTCACACTTGGATGTTATAGGCTTGAGTGTGTGGAGTGTGTGGAGTGTGGGCCACGCTGCAGGAGGCTTCCTACTGTTATCCCACACTGAGCCATCTGATGAACTGAGAATACAGATGCCTTGGACCTGAACATCTGAATTTAGTCGAAAGCTGTCATACTCATTTTCCTCTCCAACTTACCGACCATGATGTTGCATGATGTTTTACTCGATCACATTTATGCTTTGCTGTTTTTGGAAACTGTTTGTCTATCAGTGCCAGGTACAAAGAGAGCCGAGTGATTTGCATGCAGGCACACAAAATGCCACACCAGTTTATTATAATGGGGTTACCTTGAGATACAAATAGGAATTAGCTGAAATGTCTGCAAATGTCAAGTCTATAACATCTGGAAGATGATTTTTTTAAGTGCTTAGCAGTAGTATTTGTTTAAAGTATTACTTAGGGTCGTACTTAAGCACCAATTACTGCTCATACAGTTAGTGCTGTTTAGCGTTTCGATTAGATACAAGTCCAGTTTTTTGGTGATTGCTCACACTATCACCTTGACAGACTGAAGCTCTTAAAGCCCAGTCATTGATTGAAAATGGCTTTAAAAGGTTGCACAGTTCTGCTTTGTTTTTGTGTAATATTCCATGCCCAGATGTGAATGCACATGTTAACTGGAATCCGTTGTGGCCCACTCCTTGCTGGTAAACACTTGTTGCTTCGATGACGGTACTTGTATGAATGTTGATGAAGTTTTTAGATGTGCTTGAAGACAGACGAGGGACAGAGACCAGAGAGGAAAAAGGAGAGACATGATGATGATTAATGCCCTTGTTTTGAAAGCTAGTCAAGTGCAGACAGCAAGCAGCAACTCCCCTTCCCAATAGCACTGTCTATGAACTAACACCCACTGACGTCTCACACACTCTGGAGGATTTTCTTACAATTACAGTTTCCTGAGTAAATCATTAGATACAGTGCATGTCTGTAGTGACTGTAAGGGATGATGCCACAAGGGCCTCGTTCTGTTAGACTTCTGAATCCTGCTCATTACAGGCAGGCAGAAACACACTCCCTGTGGCAGTTGGCACTTGGCAGAGGTGCTTTGCCAGGCTGGTGATGGTTATTAATTGAAGTTCCACATCAGAAAGCAGGAAGTAGGGAACACTAATTCCACCGCATCATCATCTTCATTTTATTTCCACCCCTCTCCCTTATTCTATTATATCCTGCCTTACACCTTGTATATAAACAATATCATACTCATCATACATGTCTCATCATTGGGATAGATGTTAGAGATAAATAGTTATTTAATTTGAACTGTTAAAAGAGCTATACAAAACACTTAGAGAGGCAGCATGAACAATCTCAGATCTGTGTGTCAGATTGTGTGTCAGGCAATTGCTGATCAGTTCTCAGGAAAAAGGTTTATTCTGCAGCCCACAACAATACTGGCTTTATAACCGAACTAGCAAAAAGGAGCAGATTTTGAGATGATGGATCTCTCAGCAAAAAAAACACCACTAAAGTACATTTATATATCCTGCTTTTCAAACATGACCAAGTTTACTTATTTATTTTAGTTAAATTGTGTGTATTTTGTTTTTTTATTCCAGACTGTTGTTAGTTTGACCTGCCACTTCATTCGTAGCAGTAAAATTACTAAAAGACTGAATTCAGAATTCATTCTTGAAAGGAGATATCAGGAACAAATAAGAATCGGTGTGGTACATTTGTCACAAATAAGCCTCAAGTATAGTACAGATTATTTCTTTTTTCCTTACCTCTGTTGGATTATTTTGTTTTTTGTTTTCTGTACACTGTGGTTTTGTTCATGCCACATCTTCCTCTACTGCCAGCACTGACAAACTCTTTAGCTGTAAGCTAGCTGCAGTCCGATTCCTGAAGCTTTGCTCTAGGTCGAGACTTAATTCTATTGAACCCTTGCACAGCCGAGTAGGTGCTGTGTTCACATTTACAGGAATCACAGTTCCGGTGCAACAATTTCAAAGCACATCCTACAGGAATCTTTGGTTCAGTACCACGGCTTTCACATGAGCAATTTTTTTTAATGCAAAACATATGCTATTTATGTCTAAACTCTCTCAAATTTTACTTTGTAAACATAATCCACATATTCAGATATTAAACTCATTTAAATGTGTTCAGTAAAGATCTGCTTAAATATTGAAGCTGTACATTGTGACATCATGTATAAGCTTGTTAGTTTTAGTTATTGAGGTTTAGTTGAGGGATTTCAAGGGACCACACAGGTAAATAACTATAAGAACTCAGTAATAATTCGAATAACTTGGATAATGGTGGGATGGTTTCTACATCTGTTATAGAAAAGAAAAATATCAGGAAGCCACTTCATGGAGTACACTGAGAAGCGCTGCCAAAGAGCACATGCTGGTAATAATGGCATTATATAATGCAGAGCATTACAGCTTTTCACTCATCCAGGTAATTTTAAAGAGACTACTGGTGGTCCTTTAATGTGCTCCACTGCTCATGTGAGCCTTTGGATAAACTGAACAATCCTTACATTTGCAGCCCATATGCCTGAGCCTCGACTCTTTATTTTCTTCACCACTGGTTTCTTCATGTTTATTCTGGGACTGATGGTGAACTTCAAGACATATGACAGGATTGAAAGGACCAGCATCCAATCACTCAAAATTCAACCACCAAGACAAAATACCTATTTAGCATAAACCTTTTTAATTAGCTGTTTATCCTCCGATGTCAGTAAAGCAGGCAGCTTTTGCATAGTATTATTTTGTCTGTCAAAACTCCATGTATTATTTATTGTTTTACTGCTCTCTCTCTCTCTCTCTCTCTCTCTCTCTCTCTCTCTCTCTCTCTCTCTCTTTTTTTTTTAATTGGAAAGTTTTGGTTAATTTTGGACACAGAGTTAAAATACTGGATTTGGTGCGGTTAGTTTTCTTCATCTTTTTCCTGAACATCAGGAGGGACCCTTCAGTTATCGCACTCTGAGCTTTAATGAACTGCTACTTTTGTGGCTTTTTGAGATGTAAATGTCATTTGGAGCCACAGTTAAATGGGGATCAACCCCATGCACAGGGTGGCGTAGGGCTTGTTTTTCAGACCTGCTGAAGCACTTCTGACACAAAACTCTAACCTTTATTTATGATGAAAGGCAGCATAATTATTCTGTTTCAGCTCCCCGCCAGGCATAGCGCTTGTCCTCCAGCTATCGAGTGCTTTTTGTACAGTCAACACCTTGAAGATTGCACTCGAGTTCACTCCAGCGCTTAGCTATTAGAATATTTTCCTTAATGGCTGTGAATTTTTGAGCCATACAGTAGCTGCCGTTTCTCATCACCATCCTGACGTCTCTGTGCGCTAGCTGGAAGTTTCCTCTGTGTGTCTGTGTCCCATGCTGTTGTTTTTGTATGACATGAAATCTTGCATTGACCTACTCTGACATAATGATGCACAAAGCAGAAGCACAGCGTGAGTTTCTATATTTACACGCACGATTTTGATTATCACACAAACAATCACAATTCGCAGGGGGACCCGTGTTCCCTATGAATATTTATCTCATTATTGTCAGCTTGGGTCATAGCTAATCAAAATCTTTCTCTCTCTCCGGTATGGTGTTGGTGCTCTTCAAATACGCCCTTCCATGTAATCAACGGCAGTTTAAGTAATGATTTGAAACGCTTGTTTCACCGATTTTGCTGGAATATCGAGTATTGACACTTTCTTTTGTTGGTATTCGGTTTCTTCGGTAATGTATTACCATCAATCTCCAGTATCCTTATCAGTCCAATTCCTGCAGAAACCCGGTGACCCGGATATATCGGTGATGGCATATCAGATATCAGATCCTACAACAGATGAGATTAGGAGATTGGAATTGGCTTTTGAAAAGAAAGAAATGTATTTTTAGAACCTGACATTTCACCTGTGCGTTTTTAGGGAATTGTTTTTCCTCTTGTTAGGATCGATTTTGCTAAATTTGCAAAGTGTAAAGCTGTAAAGTGCTTCAGTAAAGAAAATCTGAAGGTTTCATTATCAATCGCTTTTTTCTGCAGTAATTAGTTATTCTCTTGTAGTAGGATCTTTCTAGTGCTTTCTCATGCTTTTTTGGGGTCGGTTATCAGTCTAGAGTAAATATGACTATATTTTAAAGCCAGTATGTTTTTTTCTGTTTTAATCCAAAGGGCAGAGACAGAAACTAGTTATGATATACAGAGAACAGATTTTTAGGTGTGGATGGTTGTGGAGTTATCAAAATATTACGGCTAGAAACTCATAATGCTGACCTACAGTGTGTCAGAAACATTTAGTGTCACTCCTTATGGAGAATATTCATGATTTTTTTGCTTTCGAGGGGAACTTGACAGAACACTCATCTCCTAGCTGAATTATTGATAGCTTTATTGCACAAGTTGAAAGCTCACGCCCGTCAGATTGTCGTGATAATGATGCCGAAGGCCGGCGGTCGGAAAGACACACCCAAAGTCATTAGCACACGTCACTCAAATGATTTGCTAGAGAGAAAGAGGGATGTACATATTGATTATCATTCTGCCTCAGATTGCCATGGAGTCAAAATGGGATGAAGGCGAGTTAATGGGAGTAGAAGATGATGAATAGATGGTGAATTATATCGGCACAGCCGAGCCACAGAAGCACCTTCAAAAATCGCATTATTTCCCAGGAGTCATTGAAGAAAAATGTTCATAGAGCCATCTTTTTTTTTTTTTTTTTAAATAAATAAAATGACTTTGTGGGTGTGTGAAAGCTCAGGATGATGAGGCTTTGTTGCCATATTCACTTCCACAGCACATCAATTTGCAGGTCTGTAAAATTTGAAATATTCTAGATAATTATTCAGAAACAGATCTTTGAAACAGTTCAACGCCTTCAAAATTGGGCCAAGAAGCAGACAAGTGATTCCTCAGTTGTTTGGTTCTGTGTTGCCACAATAGCAGATGGATATTTGATTGAAAATTGGAGTATGTTAGTAGGCTTGTGACACACACACACACACACACACACACACACACACACACACACACACACACACACACACACACACACACACACACCTGTTCATCCAGCTCCCTCTAATCCTCACAAATCCTCCACTGGGTTTCTAAAGTGCAAGCAGTACTGTGACCTCGAAAGGCTACATCTGTTACAGCAGCATCTGGATCACTTCCTGCATGTTAATCGAAAGAGCTGCAGTTGACGTCCTTCATGTCTAAGAAATGAATGCGATCTCATAGGGACGAAGGAAATGTGAAGAGGAAATGCAAAACATAATTATGCACACTAGGAATAGCTGTTCGAGAGAAATCTCGCTGCCTGAAATTTAATAATATTATTGGCAAATCTCAGATTATGGCTTTGCCCAGATCTTCAGCTTTATTGGTGCCACCAGTGTTTCAGTTACGGCATTAACACTGTTTCTTAATCAGCCGATCATAACAGCTTACATAGCCAACATGCCAGAACTGATACTAATCAACACTGTGGAAATTGATGCCGAGCCAGTGCGGAGACTTTTTGGTTCATACCTGCATCACGTTGTAATAGAAACAAGCAACAGCAGCTATGGCTGCATTGTAACAGTTGACACATTCTGATATTTCTTTAAGCTTGTCTGCCTATTTATTGTATATACAGCTTTGTATTTCCAAACATTTTACCTCATGCAAGTGTTGAAAAGCTCCCAAAAGCTACCCCCTCTCCCACCCTCAAGTTGTATTTATTGCCATAGAAACCAAATAAACGCTGCTCTGGCTGGGATCCTTCTCCAACGTTAACATTCTCAGCCAGTAAAAATCCTAGAGACAAATCCGAACTGTGACTCGCTTTTTGTGAATTCTCTCAGTTGCTATGTAGGGAATAAAAGACTATTAGACATGCTGTTAGGTTACCATCTTGTTCCTGATCACTTTCCAATAACAGCGTGTCCTCCAGTCTCTTATCCGCCGTATGCCCCAGCAGCTCACTTTTACTTATTATAGAATAACATTTTATACATTTTACTTGTATATAGTTATGTTTGATGTTGTGAAACATTTGCCAAACAAGTATATGCTTGTCATATAGAGATATTGCAAGCGTATTAATGTTCAAGATGTCAACGCCCCTTTTTTATTTTTTGGTTAGCTACAATATTTGCCATTATTCAGTTTGTGCTTTCATCTGTCCACGATTCTCGATAGCAGGATAGCTCAAGAAAAACAGTTGAATGTTTGGAGAATTTCTATGGAGTTATAAATGTAGTTGGATTTAAAGTTTTGATCCAGACAGGGCCAAAGTTACAAGTGTGTCAAATTTTTTCTACTGTAGCGTTCATTTTGTTTGTAGCATATTTATAGGCTATTTCAGGGATACACATTAGACCTGTGCAAGAGTCAAGGCAACAGCCCATAATTGATGTAGTAGTGAGCGAACTACTGAACAACATTTGGGCTTCTTGGCCTCACCCACTCCAGCAATAGCTCACATTACTCCTTTCCTCCTTTCCTCCATCTATTCTTTGGTGTAAATGAGGCACTCTGCATGAAGCGGGACATTTAGAGGACACAGACAGAGCAACAGGCAGCCAGTGCCGGTCGGAGCCAGTAACCAGGCGTTTCCAGGCTGTATAGAAGCAGCACATTGACATCATAAATCGAATCCCAGGCACAGCTGTTGATACAGGTGCTAATACGATTACTGGCACATGAAAAACAGGTTTGTTCATATTGGCACTGCAAACGTATGCTAAAAAGGGGATTAAGAAGCTGGCAGTACTGGCAAAAAAAAAGTGCTACAACCGAGGTGTATATGCTAATCACGCTCACAACTACGTGTCACTCTCGGCAGGAATGAGTCATGTCTTTGGGCTGTTATTGTAGCTGTGGGTTTAACTAATAAAATACGAGCATGTAGGGTTTCTCAGCCGTACGCTACGTTGGTATAACACAGCTGCTCGTGTCAGTTTGTCATTGCTTAATGTGTACAGTGTTAATGCATGGCTTGTCTTTTTTGATGTTCAAACATATCCGTGATGATGATGTGTAGAACATGTGTACATTTGAATTGAATTCATTGATTGTAGGTGATTTATGTCATTGTGCAGCTTGTTTGATGTTTAGATGGAGAAAATGTCTGGACTGCTTATTGCTCATTGGGTTCACAGTCTTCTTGGCAACTGTTTGAGGAGGCTTTGGCTGATTGGCATATGTTAATGAGATGTTAATGGTATCTTGTTTGGTCCAATCCAGTGCCGGTGTTGCGTTAATCCAACACGCAGAAAGACGACTTACTCAGTTGATCTTTTGACACGCCTTCCCGGCTGCCGTTTATCATTCTGTTTGAAAACTGAGTCAAACTCTGGCAGCTCCTTAGCTAAAGGCAAAGAGCCAAGTGCTTTGTTTATGGGGTGTGTGTGTGTGTGTGTGTGTGTGTGTGTGTGTGTGTGTGTGTGTGTGTGTGTGTGTGTGTGTGTGTGTGTGTTTGTTTGACAGGGAAACTGTGTCTTTAATGAATGTTTATGACTGAAAGGATGTTCCGTATGTGCAGAAAAGTCTGTTTATGTACCCGTCTTGTCTGTGTGTGAGAGAAAAGATGCTGGTAGAAGACGAGTTAGTGTACAGTACACACCATAGATTTTAGATTTAACGATCATTTCTTGTGTGCATTTTATCCACCATGCAATGTGCTCTCTTTGTTGTGTGTTGTGTATATTAGGCATGGAACACAATCTGTATGTGTTTAATGCTCTGAATATAATATTTCATTTGACACATGAAGTGAACTAAACCAATCTTTCCTCAACCTCAGATACATCACTCTTGTTCATACAGTAATTAGACTTATTTAAGGATGTGCATGAAAGGTTTTTTTTTGGACTTTGGCTCATATTAGTTTTGTTTGTACTGACCAGCCTGTAAATACATGTATATAGACTTTGTACACTAATAGAACTCGGACAAGATTTTTAAACAGAGCTGAACATTCACGCTGGGGGACTTTGGACACTTCACAATGTGGATATATTTCGGGACTTGTTGACTATAATGTGGATATATTTCGGGACTAATCTCGAAATAACCCCTCGCCTTAACCCCTTAACCTGCTAACCTAGGTGAGCATTTTGCCTGAAATATATTGACACATTCAAATGATTACGTCGGAGTCCTGAAACATCAGTGATCCACCATAACACTGTACATGCGTACATGCTTATAAACAAAATAAGAAAGTACTGAACGCAGGGATGTGGTAGCTCAGTGGCTAAGGTGTTGGGTTACTGATCAGAAGGTCATGGGTTCGAACCCCTGGTCCACCAAGCTGCCACTGCTGGGCCCCTGAGCAAGGCCCTTAACCCTCAGTTGCTCAGTTGTAAGTCACTCTGGATAAGGGTGTCTGCTAAATGCCGTAAATGTAAATGTAAATGTAAATGTAAATGTAAATGTAACTGTACAAGAAAATGAGCTTTGAGTAGTTCTTTGCTTCCACTGTATATGTTTATCAGATTTCGGGGTTTATATAAGGTATTTGGGGATGTCTTAGTTTATTGCTTAGTGTTGGACCACTGATCAGATGATCGTGAGTTCGTATCTCAGGTCCACCAAGTAACCATTGCTGGGTCCCTGAGCAAGGATCTTAATCCTTAATTACTTGGTTGTGTATAAGTCTGCCAAATGCCGTAAATCTAAAATTTTCATTGCATGTGGATTTTCTAAATCCATTCTGGACTTGTGCAGGTGAACTTCCATCTGTGTGCCATCTAATAATTTCACCATATGAAAACAGAATGATGACCACATCAAAATGTCATTATGGTCAAATTAGTGTTCCTGGTGAGAAAACAATTTATAAATAAATCATTTTTCCAGGAGTGAAATATTGGTTGCATTTATTTTAAATAGGATTTAATACGTTCTTGTGGGATCGTGTTGCTGTTTAAAAGAAATTTCTGTTTTGTCATTGTTTTTTTTTAAACCTCTTATATACTGTATGTGAAAGTGTTAACAGCATCTACAGATTAAGTGATAAACACTGGAATCCATTATATAAGTGTCCTTTGCTAATGCTTTCCTCTCCCATTTAAACATGGTGGAGTCAGAGAGCAGATAGCAGGGACAGATCGAGTCATTGAGATTGTCTGCTTTCCACGTGCAGCCCTGAGAGAATGAACTTACAGAAACATGAACTCTCAGCACGCCGTGAGCCTCCAGTCCACTTCCTCTCCAGCTTTACTGATCCGCAGCCCATGTTCCAGGACACACTTAAAATCAGATGACAGTGACCCGAGTCTGAACCAGAGCTGTACAATAACACCTTACTTGTAAAAAAGGAGGCCATGAAAACATTACACAAGCTCATAAAAGATGATGTCTGTACTTTTAATGGCATACAGAGTGTTTTTCTTCTCCTGGTGAATGGAAAAGTTGAGGTTTCAGCAGCTTTGGGTCAACTTTGTATACAGCTGTGTATTGTACTGGTCTTATTAAAATTGCTCTGTTAAAATGTTCTCAAGTGCAACTGCGGTTTCTTATCAATTTATACATTTTTTGTTTTTAATATAGAATCCAGGTTTGTTGCAATAAGCTTTTACAGGAGATTCTAAAATAAAGGACAGATTTAGTAACTCATCAATCTACTGGTAAGTTTTTGAGAGACGGGAACAATCCTAGGGTGTGTATTGATCTGTCCGTCTGTCTATCTACAGTATCTACCGCCCGCCATCCTGACTGACTAATAATCAGTCTGTTCCGTTTAAAAATATTTTCACTTTAGACAAATTGCCTTGTTAGAAAGTATTCAGTATTCACATAAAAGTGCACGAGCGTAAACTTCCCACCATCAGTTTCAGTGGTTGTGTCTCCTCGGAAAGGGGAACGTGATTGTACACGTGGGCTTGACAGCCTGAATCCTGGACTACAGCTAGTGAGCTTTCCAACCTCATTAGGACTTTTCTCTGTCACTGTGTGTAAAACGTCATGTCACGTATAGGAAGTTGAGCCAAGTGTGAACCAGAAATGCTGACTCAGCCCTGGGAAATGATGAAAGGAATAGGACAGGCCTATTAGCAAGATGGGCTGGAAAGCAGAAAGTTGGCATGCTGGGTTTTCCACAGGCCCATCAGTTTGGAACTTCCTTTACCTACATCATGCTTTATTGAGCTCTTAGCATCAATATCTTGTTCCCACTGATAAATCCTTGATAAATATTGTGTCATATAATTATTCTTAAGTGCCGTGTAAGCTAGTCAAAACAAAGTCTGTTTTATTAATTAGCGTCATTAGATGTGTTAATCCAGGACAGTACTATTTCTGTATAGTTGTTTTTGGATGTTTAAGCTTGGCTGTGGCCACTCGTAAAGACAATTCACACTGTAAAGAGTAAAGATAATAACAGAGAATAAGTTCTTCTGGATTTTGTTCTGTTTTTCTTAAAGCTGGAGTGATGAAATTTGCGCATTAGAGCTGAGGGTGTTTTAAAAAGCATTAAAAGAAGCCCTGAAGGAGTATTTGTATGAACAGGAAATCCAGCCGCTGTTGCTCTCAGCTGCCTGTTGACAGGCGTGAAAATAAGTAAAGACAGGCTTGTTGGCCATATAATCCTCGTTAGGAGTGAATAAAAAGAATTTTCACAGCATTCATCTCTGTAGGAAGAAGCACACTTGTGTTCGAAGTCGACTTCAGCTAGTGGAAGAAGAAGAGAAATTTGTTACTCTCCTGATACCTGCTGAATCCGAAGAATGTACTCCACATACCAAATAGAAATTGAATCTCAATGTTGTATTTAGGCCTTTTCATGGAGCATTGATCAGCTTTGGGGAGTGCAGATATGTTCTAATGCAGGAACCTAATGAAACATATATGAGACTATTTCAATCTTAGGGTTTAGATGCATTTTGAGAGAATTTAACAAGAGAGAACCTTTGAGTTACAGAGAAAAGAAGTCTTTGGTGCAGTATTTCCAGATTTTAATGGCAAGGATCCCTGCTAAAAAAAAACAGCATTGCTGGTCCAGCATAAGGTATGTTTTGCATGCTGGGACCAGCTTGGGATGGTGGTATGCTGGTCCTGCATTAGGTGCTGGTTGCTGGTGTGCTGGCCGACCAGCCTGGGATGCTGGTGTGCTGGTCAACATATGTTGTCTATGATGCTAGTATAATCCCAGCAAGACCACAACAAAACCCATTTCACGTATGCAAACATTTACTATTTATATTTTATATCCATTAACAGTACCTTATTTGTGCTGTTTATGGCTTGTAAATCATGCAACGATACAAATAATGTAACGTATAAACACCACTATACCACCTACAAAAATAACAACAACAACAAAAAACAATCAACTCATGGAGAAGGTATCCTAATTCTGCAGGGAATGTACTGACAATGGACAGAGGAAGAGTAGAGATCACGCTGGAGTGTGGGATCTGTTTTCACTAGTGAATTGAGTTCTGCCTCACTTCTAAATCCCACTGGATAGAAGTATGCCAATTGGGTAAATGGGAATTTATGTGTATCGCGGTCTGTCATTAGAGAGAGAGAGAGAGAGAGAGAGAGAGAGAGAGAGAGAGAGATGGTATTTGTTGTGGAATTTCTGCTTTTCTCTGTTCCATGAAATCCAACTAATATGAAGGACAATAGGTTGAACTCTTGTTGAGGCGTGCAAGTGTCACAATGTCATAGTTGTTGAACAGTTTGAGACTCCTATCGAGCACTGTGTTCCCCGTCCTCTCAGAGGGCTTCATTGAAGCGCTGTCATGCAAAAAGTCCAGGACTGGATGAATTTGTTATTGATTTGGATGGCGATGTGATAGCAAGCCAGCTCGTGTATGGGGAAACATGTCAGTATGATGGAGGAGCGCTGTCACACAAGACACACAACAGTCCAATCCAAGACCTCATCACACTGACTGATCGGTGCACTTCAGCGTTCCCAAGGAACCTTGCAGAGAACGATCGTGCCTGAGCCAGACGAGGCGATTCATCCGCCCATTGCATCGTAACGGCTTTTGTTTCTCTTGGGTGAAGTTTCACTGATGTCACTTCTTCTGTTATGTCATTCTGAGCTGAAATCACACTGACAAGCAAAAAAAGAGTGTGTGCCGTACATGTGCATGATCTTTTGCTATGTCCTTTGGGGATCTAATGTGTTTACTATTCTCACATCCTGATATTCGGTTCAGCTAAGCAGAGCATCTTCCCAGGCCTCTTTAATTTGGCTGCCAACACATTGTATTGCTCGATTATTTTATTTTTTAAATTAATTTCTAATTAATATCTAAATTCTTTTTACCGTTTTACAAGATATTTACCAAATAGGCAGATAATGGTAAATAGCACCACCTGCACAGAAACAAGTGCAAGATGGATAGACCGATATATAGAAGATATAGAACTAACACACACTCAAGGGCCAACATGTAATGTACATTGTGTGCTACAGAAGCTCTTCTATGAGATTGGACTGGTCAGGATTGCTTTTACTCCCCACACACATCAGTGAGACTCGGCCACTTTAACCCTGTTGTTGGTTTACTGGTTCTCCTTTCTTGGACAACTTTTGGTAGGTACTAACCACTACATACTAGAAATACCCCATAAGACCAGCAGTTTTTGTCAGATGCTCTGTCCAGTTGTCTGCTCGTCACAATTTGTGAAAGTAGCTCGGATCCTAACACTTGCCCAGTTATCTGGCTTTCAACATGCCATCTCTGAGAACTGACTGTTCAGTTGCTGCCTACTATATATCCAAAACTATAATAGGTGGCATTGTAACAAGATAATCAATGTTATTCACTTCACCTGTCAGTGATTTTAATGTTAGAGCTGTATAAGGATCTTACATAATAAAAAAAAAGTGAGATTGTCAGATGCAAGCAGGAAGACTCATCAGACATATCAGCAGGTATTTGGTTATCTATTCCCTGCCAATTCCAAGATTTTGGGCCATTTTGCCTTTTTAACTTAATTGTAGCAGGTTAAAAGAATCTTTTTGATTTTGATCTCTTTCCATTTCATTCAGACAAACATCCAGTATCTGTAAGTTGGGATAAATCTCAGGTCTTTTTCTTGCACCTGTGATATAACATAGCTCTGGAATTACACTAATTATGTAGAATGTCATGAAAATCTGTGTGTGTATGTGCGTGTGTATGTGGTGTGTATGTGCATATGTGTATGTGCGTGTGTGTGTGTGCATGTGTGTGCGTGTGCGAGCAGTCATTAATAAAGGTTTCAACCTTTTTATATTCACTGTATTTTAAAGCAGCCTTTTTAATCATATTAATTCACACTGCCATTAAAACAAGTTCGCTGTGTCTTGTGCTTGTGTTCACACCGGGAAAGAAAAACATTTTAAACTCATATTCGATGGTGTTCATTTGAATATCAGGCAGTACCTTACTACTTGTGCTTGTCCAGGTTCACACGTGTTAATGTAGTAGACATGTTTACCACAGAGTCTCACTTGGTCTTAAAGTTGAAGCATGGGCTTAATAAGTTTGAACAAATCCACAGACATCTGTTTTTTAGTCATCACAACATTTTCCTGAAAACAACCTTATCTCATAAAGTCCAGACTGCTTGGAATGTGTTTCTGGTGATATCTTGACTTTGGTGATATGAAGAGATTCAGCAAGCATGAACCTGCCATAAAGCAGGCCAAAGATTTTTAAGAAGAGAATGATTGTTGTTTTTGCAAAGACTGTAATTATCTTTCAGGGGAAAAAAAGATAAGGAAAAGGGAATGCTGATTGAAGAGTTAAACTACTGAGACATCTCATGCTGTTGTTTCCAAGTGCACCATTTCCTTAGCAGACTTCAGCAAGCTTTCTGTGTTGGCGTTGCATTATCCTGCATCGTTCTGAAGCGTGTCAGATGCACGTGATGAGTCTAGGGAAGCTCTGAGAGGAAGCCACTGCACAAGAAGGTATAAAACTGACAATGAGGGAGACAAATGTTTGTAGCCGCCTTCAGCGCCTCATATTTTAGGACTTCTCCACTCCCCACAAGGTCAAACAAGTTCTCTAAATGTTTTTTTCCCTTTCTTTTCTCTGCTTAGGAAGGTGGGGCTCAACACTTTGTCTTCTCTTTTACTTCATTGTAATGGATTACAGAGACACTCAGTTCTAAGGTACAGCTCGGATTTTAGGATTAAAGTTGCGGTTAAACTCCCCCGTTGCTTCTTGTGGTGTTTTCCTGCTTCTTCTTTTCACGTTACATCTCTTGGCTTCTGTGTAAGACACTACATCCTTGGTGTTCTAGTCTTTTATCTTTTTTCCTTTTCCTTTCCTGAAGTCCCCTCTCTCTCTCTCTCTCTCTCTCTCTCTCTCTCTCTCTCTCTCTCTCTCTCTCTCTCTCTCTCTCTCTCTCTCTCTCTCTCTCTCCCCCCTCTCCACATTCTTAAAAATCTGCAGTGAGGTTTTTGACAGCTCTTTGATTCAGCAGATCTCTCGCTCTGAAAAGGTGCTGGCCTTGATTAGCTCCCCAGTGGACAGCAGGAATAATTTAACACCATGCTTCAGCATATTTAGGTACAACAGAAGCACTATGGTTTATGTTACACAGTAGGGTCTTGAAAATCACGATTCCAACATTGAACATGTATACAACATACACTGAAAGATGTCATTTAATAGCTCAAATGTTTGTATTGCTGCACCTTTCAGAGCTTCTTCCTGAAATGAGTTCAGGATCATGTTTCTAGCTCATTTATGGATTAAATTCTGAATAATTGCTTCGTGATAATATAAATTACTTATCACATATAATAGCTGCAAAAAAATCTTGTAATAAATGTGATCAAATTTAAGCATTTTAATGTAATGTGCATAAAGTGTGTGGCGTTCATGCTTCGAAACAGTCCTTTGCTCATTTTTTCAGGCTTTAATTATAGATTTTATAAAACACGACTGGTGCTTCTGCTATAAAAGCTGACGTGTTGAACACTAGTTTGTGAAAAACTAGTTTCAAAAACACAAATCAAAAAGGTCGGTGATGAATTCAAACTGCATTTAAGGTGTTTGAGTCTTCTGGTATTTTCAACACTAATGCTAACATTATTCTCATTTCAAAAAGGATTATACAGAATATTTTGTATTATAAGGCAACTTTTACTTGAATAAGCAAATGACAACAAACACACCATAAGATGCAGTGGAAAGCTTGCAAAAAGATTGGAACTTATCACAGCAAAGGAGGTCTACATCTGGGATGAATGTGATGAGTCTTTTGGCCACTTAGTGTAGACAGACAGACAATTTGGCAAATATTAGGTCCATACTGTGCTCCTCTATATTAAACCAAATGCATTTAAGTTCAATATGCTCTCTATCTAGGGGGTTACCGATTGGCTGTGTGGGACCTATAAATGTTCTGTATGTGCCACTGGCTTTATATTCGTGTGTGGTAAGTAAGCAGTTTATCCTGGTCAGTGTGTGATGGATTTGGAGACTGTAAGCGTGAAACAATGGGTGTGTGAGGTGTGAATACACTGATGGGACAGCAGCCCAGTACAGCATTTGAAATTCAGCTACAGTAGGGAAAAATACAGCAGTGAGAATATTATTGAGGGGGAAATAAAATGTTCTTTTTACAAATGTAAAAAATAACAGTTAAAATGATTGTATATACACTACAAAAGTAAGAACAATCCTTTCATTATATAACCAGATCTCCCTCCTTTTCTTTCTTGTAGTTTTTTTACACTGCTGCTTGCATTTTGAGCAGCAGAATATAACTTTGTTATTGTAACCCATCACAGTGTGTTTGCAGCTGCGACCCATATTATAACAATGTAAATATGATAGATATGATTACTGATGCAACACTAATGCTGCCTACCATTCTGCTCACTTTTTGGAAATGGTCAACCATCTTAACCGCCTCCTTGTCTTATTGCCTTGTGGGAGGATCACTGATATTTTTTCCCCCTTTTTCTCTCACTCTTTGTTTGTGTTTAATATCTTTATATAAACCAAATCCAGACAGAGCTGGCAGGAGTTGAAGTCTGCACAAAAAAGTGCATTTAACCAAATGATACAGTATATGATAATGTTATTAGCACATTTGCATGCTCCAATGGCTGCATTTGCGCTCTTTTTCTTTTATTAGAAGAATGAATTTTGCATTTGCTCTTGCATTTAAATGATAATCATTGTGTATGGCCATCCATTTTCTTGAGCACACACATACTTGCCGCATCTCACTGTAAAAACCTTGACATTGGGCTGAAATAAGCATAGTTTTTCTAATCTGTGTATCTTCAAGCCTGCAAGTCATCAGCCACATGTCCATTTTAATAACTGCACGGCTGTTTGACTTCCCGGAAGAGCGATAGTTTTCATTCTTTTCATTTTCTCCCCTAGATTATGTTTGCAGTCATTTGAGAAGGCAGTGTATTTACTGAGAAAAGACACCTGGAACAGTCCAAGGTCTTTAGATGTAGAAGTGGCTCTAGCAGTGTTTCTGAGCTGTTTTTCCATGCTGAATAAAGGAGGAGCTTTCTGCTGAGAAGTCTGCCTGCAGGAGGTGAGTTAGATCCGCTGAATTGCAGGCTTAAGGTGAAACACATTATGGATTGTGGTAAATAGTGTGTCTTGATGCTCAGATTTAAATTTTAAAAAAGAGAGGAAAAAATGAGGAGGTGTGACATGGGTGGATGTTAAACCTTGCTTCTTTGGGTTTTCCTGTACTCTTTGCTTCAATGGTGCACATAAATAGCTGAAATGGGATTACCTGTCTTCTTTTGCTTTAGACCTGTTTGAAGATGTGTCGAAAGAGACAGACAGAGAGACAGACAGAGAGACAGACAGATTGATTACACATTGCAATTAAGCTGTGAATAAAATATCAAGACAGATACACTTAAAATTCATATATATTTTAGGCTCAAATGTTCCTTTTAGTACAGAATGAGAAGCATTTTATAAAAGAAAGACAATTGGTGTGCAGATAATCCTTCCTTATTAACTATCAGTGTTTATGTATGTTAAGACACAGATCAGCTATAATGTTTAAGCCACCTGCCTTATACTGTGTAAGTCCTCCTTATGCCACCAAAACAGCTTTTACCTGTTGAAGACCTCTGAAAGTGTGCTGTGGTGTCTAGCACCAAGACGCCAGGGCCCAAGGTTTTCCATCAGAAGCTGCCCAAGATATTACACTGCTCCCATGATCCTGACGCGATTCACTGGTCGTGTGCCTTATACTAATTTTGGTAGATACTATCCACTGCATTCTGGGAACACTCCACAAGACTTGCAGTGTTGGAGATGCTCTGATCAAATCATTACATTTACATTTATGGCATTTAGCAGACACCCTTGTCCAGAGTGACTTACAACTGAGCAACTGGCAGTGGCAGCTTGGTGGACCTGGGGTTCGAACCCATGAGCTTCCGATCAGTAGCCCAACACCTTAACCACTGAGCTACCAAATCAACACAATTTGGCCCTTATCAAAGTCACTGAGATCCTCATACTTGCTCGCTTCCAACACATCCAGTTAGAGATGTGACCGTTAACTTGCTGCCTGATATAACTCACCCCTTCACAGTACTGTACAAAGGTTTTAGGCCGGTGTGAAAAAATACTGTAAAGTAAGAATGATTTAAAAAATAAACATTTTCAGTTTATTAAGTAGTGCTTGGGGTCGTTGTCATGCTGTAGAATAATTTTGGGGCCAATCAGATGTCTGTTTGATTCTATTACATAATGGATAATGATCTGCTTGTATTTCTCAGCATTGAAGACACCATTAATCTTGACCAAATCTCACACTCCACTTTTGGCCCCAAACAAGGAACCTCCACCATGCTTCAGACTGCGGACATCATCACTGTATCATCACTCATCAGCCCTTCGGCACACAACCTGTCTCCAACTACAGCCAAATATTTCAAATTTTGACTCATCAGAACAGAGCACCTGCTGCCATTTTCTGTACCCCAGTTCATATGTTTTTGTTCATGGTTAAGTCGCTTAGCCTTGTTTCCACATCAAAGATATGGCTTTTTGGCCACGATTCTTCCATGAAGGCCACTTTTGGCTGGACAGTAGATGGGTGTCATCTTCCAATGTTGAAGGGAAATTTTTCTTTGTTTCTAAAATGATGCAGGTCACTAAGCTAGCAGTGCCATTTTACTGCTATTTGTTCTGCAGCTAATGGTGTGTGGATTTCAAAGTTTAGAGTCTAATCCACACCCATCTCTCCTGGTGCCTTTCCAGTTAGTGAAACATTATGAAAGTCTAGGGCGGTATTTATTCTGAGAAATGTTTAAAACAATAGACTTTGGCGCATCAACATTCCTTCGTACATGTGTGAAACAGCCCTAAAACACCTCTTCTGTTCATCCTGTCATAATCATCTTTTCACATGCACAGATGTGCAGTAAGAAGGACTACAAGTTTTGCTTCAAATGTGGCATGCCAGTTTGTGCCTGGTGTATCAGTGAGAGCTGGAATCTGCAGCTAGTTATTTATATTTATGAATTCATATTATATGCCCTAGTGTGAAATAATGGGTCATTCTAGCACAACACGAGGTGCAGAGGCAGAATTTCAAAAGGCTGCCTGCCTGCTCCTTGCTGCCAAATGCCCCGAACCCTGAATTTGAATGTTTGTGTGTGTCTGTGTAAGAGAGAGCAAGGGGTGGTGGAGTGGGGGGCATAGAGTGAGAAATGGGATGATGGGGTGTTACTAGTTGGGCTCCTGTCACTTGCTTCTCACTTAAAATGATGTGGCACTGGAATTAATAACCTTCACCAGCCTGGCAGAGTACTTTCTGCCAACTGCCACAGGGTGTGTGTGCGTGTGTGTGTGCGCGTGTGTGTGGTGTGTGTGAGATATGCAGCATTTAGTGCGAGTGCTGTGTGTGAAGTTGCCACTGGCTGTGTTGGCCTCGCTTCTTAATATTTATAAAGATCAGGTTGTTCTTTTTTTAGAGAAGCTACATGCCCATATGTTTCTACTTACCCTTGTTTCCTTGTGGTTTGTGGTTTAACCTCAAGACATAAGCAAATGAAAAAGAGAGAAAAATGGAATTTGTGTTATCAATAACTGTTGCTGATTTGCAGTAAATGAATCCACTAGGCCTGTTCCATGTAGACTCTAAAACATTCCCTTGCTTTGGAATGTTAGAGAAAAGCTGAGAAAAATGTACCACACATTAACACCAAGTCCTTCTTGCTGTTTTCTGTTTCTGTTCCGAAGCCATTATGAATTTGTAAAAAATAAATAACACAGAGATTAGTGAGTTGTTTTGATGTCAGTTATCAGTCAAGTGGACACAGGTCTGTCCAGCATGAAAGACTCAAAACATTTCTGTTCAAGCGCTTTTCAAGCTCAGACCTCAAGATTTTGGAACTTATTTTACTTATTGTGTGTCTTGTATAAGAAATTCTCGTTGGCAGAGGATCTGACACTAATCACGTTAATGACACAAAGCCAACGTCAGTGACCCCATGTGCTGCACCAAAGTCCAGATTTGCATCACTTGCCCTTCTCTTTGCTGCTTTGGATACATCAAAATACCCAAACCATCTCTTCAATTGAAGACCACTGTGTAAATATTTGCGTTTCTGCTAATCCCCAGAATACACAACTCGCACGTTCAGAGGCTTGCTGCTGAATACAAGATTAGTGACAGTAGGCGAGGATCTTCAGAGGATATCCTCTTATGTCTCAGGGACTGCACCCATTTTTCATGTCAACATTGTGACTGTGAAGGACATGTATTCCCTGAGCATTGTCTTCTTCTTCTTCTTCTTCTTCTTCTTCTTCTTCTTCTCCTTCTTCTTCTTCTTCTTCTTCTTCTTCTTCTTCTTCTTCTTCTTCTTCTTCTCCTCCTCCTCCTCCCCCTTCTCCTTCTTCTTCTTTTTCTCTCAGTGTCTCTCAGTATAATTTAATCTCGGCCAGTCCCCACCGATCACGCCATCTTTTGATGCTGCTCAGTATCACACTTGGATGAAACCTTTATTCACCCCTTTTGCCTATGATCTCCTAGATGCCCATATGATCAGCTAGCGTCACTGTGTTTGATAGGCAGTGAGAGAATACACCAGCCCTCCTTTTCTGAAAGCATGGCCATTTTTGCTCTCTTCATCTTTTTCTCATGGATAGCAGTGACATCACTGAATTTCTAACTCATAATCTCTTACTAGAATTTCAGCAGGATCCTAAATGTTTTAGAGCTCGCAATACATCTTCATTAGGAAGGACTGTGTACAGGATTTTGATGTCCCTACAATAAAGGAAAAAGTTATTGTGCATTTATGATTAAAAGCCACTACATTTATAGCTCCTCTAGGATCAGTTTTTGTCTCTCATCACCCCCATGCATCACTGCAGCACTTGTTTTTTTTTTTTACTGTTTCTTATATCAGATGTTTTGACAGTTATTACATTATAAACCATTTCAACTGGTTACAGCTTCTTCAGACACAAGTGCATTGTGTGCTCAGCTGATGAAACACTGCATCTTATTTATTTCGTGTTTTATTATTTCTGAACTATAAACTATTACTGTTCTTCAGGCCTTATCTCAATCCAGATCCATTGGTACCTTGGATGAATATGTAATTTCTCATGACATAATAGTAATCAGGTTGTAGTTCTTTTCGAGATGTGGGGTTTTTGTCTCCTTTCAGATAATAGCGGACCGTCCTTAACAAAATGGAAGCAGTATTAGTGATCTTTGGTCTGCTTTGGTGTTTGGTGTTTTGTAAAGAAGTGTTTTTTTAATACATCACTGCATCTGTTCTTTCAATAGAAGTAACTTGGGCCATCGGTTCTTTCTCTGAAGTATTCAGAAGTCCACAATTTAATATTAGAATATTTTGAAATATTATTTTCATACTTCCTCACTTTTCAGGAGGGACTTGTTGTGATTGGGTGATACTGGAAAAATCAGAGCACTTCATGTGTGTACGTGGAGCTGCCAAAAATATCAAGTTGTCCATGTGCATCTGTTTTATATTGTCCTCAAAAGCTTTTTTCAGATGAATTCAACAAATAAGTTCACATCGCAAAGTTCCATTTTAGTCTTACCAATGATTTATTTAGAGAGTTATTAACATTGGAATGCTGTTTCACTGTGGGATTGGATCGAGCAAACACAGAAGAATTAAAGAATGTTCAGGACAGGGAGAAGATTAAAAAGGCTTTAATGATCTTCTGGGTTTTTTGTGTTGAGATCAAGTCATCTGCCAAAAAAGCAGGAAGGATTCTTCAATTCGGGGCAATGGTGGCTCTGTGGTTAAGGTCGTAAGTTCAAATCCCAGCAATGCCAAGCTGTCCCTGCTGAGCCCCTGAGCAATGCACAACTGCTCAGTCGTATAAATGAGATAAATATAATTCGCTCTGTACGAGGTCGTCTGCCAAATGCAGTAAATGAAATGTAAATTCTAACTGATTTTTAGCACTATACTCCTTTGGAAGTCTTTCTTCTATGTGAACGCAAGCATGTGATGATTTTCCTCTTTCCCAAACCGAGCTCAGTATCAGTATTCAGACCGAGTATGAAAACTCCCTGAAGCAACTCTCTGCTCATAGCATTCCATAAACTACTGCCACAGTAGTGCAAGGGAAGTTAGATGAAGAGTCAAATGGAGGTTTATTTGGAGTCATGCTATTGTGATAAATGGAAGACTACATTTTTGTCTGTTTACTTTTACAACTTTGTCAGATACTTATACTAGTCTGTGATTGTCAGGTAGAGTCTAGACTGTTTCCTGATGGAGGTTATTATTGTGCATGCTATTTGTTCTGAACTTAATTTTTGCTCTTGTGTATAGGAAGTCTGTATTGAACTGGTAATCAGTATGTATTGTCCCCTGCTGCACTCTCACACTGACCCCAGCATGAATGTAATGCGTCTCTGGCTTTGCCGTATCCATCTCATAACTAATTTTACATTTGTGTTGAATTGCTCCTGTTTCAATAGGAAACAGAAGAGTCTCTGCTTGACTTCTAGTTCTTTTGATTGAGATTGCAGCTCTGTCTCGTGGTCCAGCTCTGTGTGACTCAAAGGTGCAGCGCATAAATCTCTCCTTACACTCGCTAACATGGCAGGATGAATTTTCAGAGCACTTACGGACAATTACCGTAGCTGCCAACTAAGCAATTTGGAGTGCAGAGGTGTGTTGAGCTGCCTGACCTCTAGTTATTAACTTGTAGCAGGCTAACCCATGCAGTGCTTTAACCTCGTCACTAAGCTGTCCCCTTGGTAGTCAAACAAGTAATAAAAATAAAACTCTCCTTCTGTTTGCGGCTTCAGCCACACCGACACATCTTATTTTTCAGCATGGCTCTCTAGCTCCAGGTTGCACTATTTGTTAACTGCGTGTGGTTGGCATTCCACTGTCTGGAAACCTGATAAATAGTTGTTGCTGTATGTAATTAACAATGATTGCAATCAGCAGAAGCGACCATGGACTGCAGTGTTACGCCACCCATCACTTAGGTGTGTTATTGTGATAATCATCTACCTAATTTGCAACAGTGGTATGTACCCTCATTGGCTTTTAGCATATTTTCTTAAGCCTTATTGATGCTTTTCAATAAGATTAGCATTTAGAAATGGACCAGAGTATTTCATTATTTACTATGGTTTTCATCAGTCAAAGAAAACTGTATTATGCTGTTTGTGACTGATTTTCATCACACTTCAGCCACAACTCGAGCAAAAAATATTGCTCACACAATGCACACGCATACAATCACGTGAAGCAATCAGAGAAATATAATGTGTGTTGGATGTAATAACATTTAGGCAGTTATTGGCAGACAGGTTTGCCGGCCAAAAGCAGGTGCAAATTAAGTCAGTGGCTTAAATCCAAAGGTTACGTTAATGTGGGGAACATTGTAACTTCTCAGGAGAAAGGTGTCACATGCACAGGTCCATTTTCTAGTAACATCGTGTAGATTAAGCAAATTATCTGCATAATCTTTGTCATGTTTTTAACAGATGGGCTGTTTTGCAATACCATCTAGAGACTATTGCCTTTAAACGCAACCACAATGTTTTTTTTCTCTTAATTGTACAAATACCTGGAAGATAGACAACATGGATAAAGCCATAGTCTTAACAAAAATGTATTATGTTACTGTTCATGTTTGCATGTAACCACCTGTTAGAGCCATGATCCTGGAATGGAACAAGAAGAGTTAAATCATAATTAATGCACCTTTAAGGCTAAAAATTAGGAGATAGGTGGATGAATATGATAATATATATGTAAGAAAGGCATTAAGGGCAAGCATAGAAATAAAACATCTAATAGGAGTAATCCAGGTATATTGGCAATATACTACTGCACTAATGGTTAGAATTGTAATGGTCACATTAACCACTGAATAGCTGGCTTAATTTAGCAAACAGTATTTTTTACCATCATTATTTCACAGCTTATAAAATAAAATAAATTAAGGTAAAATAGCACTTGATCCAGGACATCTTAACAACGGCCTGATAGTTATTTGTGAGCACGACCGTTTCTATTTTATGGACATGAAACATAATATAAAGTATGTGCAGAATGTAGGCTAAAGTCATCACTGAGTTGTTTCTTTAATAAAATAAAATAATAAAATAAAAAAGCATATGCATGGTAATACATAACGTTTTCATTAATAAATATGTTCCACAAGATCAGCATTGTTAAATTTCCTCCGGTGTCATCTGTACAGGGATCTTAAAAGGACAATATTAGAGCTTCATAGGTATGTGTTTATTATTGGCCTCATATGGCATTCTGGCTACAATACTCTGTGCCATATTGTGGTTACAGCGAAGTGTCAGACTGGCACAAGATTTAATATCGCTCCTTCCTCCAGTTGATCATACACAATAAGAATAGGCTTCAGAATCTATCGGAGACTCACCTCAGTATTTAGTAAAAACTCTGCCTTGCTTTTGCACTGACACACAGCTCTCTGAAGAGCATTTAGTTTTGTCGTTACATCTTTGGGATTAATAACTATGTATACAGTGTCTGCATTAGATCCTCAGCATGCATGCTGATATCAGCTCTCTGTACTACATGAATACTGAATACTTTGTCCCTAGATGTCTTGTCCATTATACCGCCTTTGTCTCAGTAATCCTGGTCTTATCATCATGAGAACATAGTCATTTGCCATCTAGCAAAGAAATTCATACAGGAATTTTTGACGTGCTAACTGGAGCTCCAGTGAACCTCTGGAAAGATTGTATAAAGTTTTTAATACAAAGCAGCTTGTTTTGTACACAGCGTTTTCTTTTCATTAGGGTCAAACCAGCTGAGAATTTTATCAATTGATATTTTTCTGACATAACTTTGATCTTCTTTTTTTTTTTTGTTTTGTTTTTTTTTTTTTTTTTTTTACCAAACTTGCATTTCCTCTTTAATCCCGGGCTTTTGACAGCTTTGTGGTTAACTTTTCCCACCAATTTACAGAGACTTTTTAGACCTCAATTTGTGCCTCATATAGAGCACATTTAGTAGGTGGTCCCAAGTGCAGTTTGTGTAATGAGCTACAGCTTTAGTAAATTGAACGTTAATGTCAGGAGCAACGCAAGTGCATTTTGTGGCCACGTGACATCATGTTTTTGCACTCCTCATGCATGTACATCTGGTCCTTGGTCTTGAGAACTCTGCCAAGCTGAATTTCCTACGGAATACTGCTTTCGCCTTGAGAAGAGAAGTTTGTGGAGAACCTAGCACATAAAGAACACAGTGAGAGGCATGATTTTTTTTTCTTTCCACAAATTCTCTACTCCTCACCACTACACTCATGGAGTAAAACACATTTAAACAAAGCAGACTAAAACTGGAAGATTCTGCCTTGTATCAGACTGGAATTCATTTTCTATCATCTAACAGTATTTTAAATTCCCCTTTTCAGGGAGGAAATACATTCTAAAATACTTTGTAGATTGTTAATTTATAAATGATATAACTACAGCATGCTTCAGGAAGTTTCTGATGCTTTGTGTTGTGATTCATTAATTTCCTCTCCCAACACTATGTTTATTTAGCTGTAAACGTTCACATTTGCACAGCTTCTGAATTGAGCAGATTAATACAGTGAACCAGTCTAGTGTCATAAAAGACTTTATTGAATAATTGAATGGTGTGAACTGAACAGAGTGTAACACACTATAGGATGGTTGTGAAATGGCCCATAATTCTAGCTACAAGAAAAACTGTAGGATTTAATAAGCATTTTTATGACTTCAGCTCTAAGCTTCATATAATTGATTGCAGAACTGCCATTCAGAATTTTGTATCAAATGCCATCGGTTAAAAATAAAACACATAAGCTGGTGAAAAATTTTCGCTATATTTCCTACATTCGGTTGGATTTATGTTCGGAGAAAGTCAGACGATGCCTTCAAACCACAGTGTCTGCTGCCAATGCTTGGAAATCCATAATGGTATAGAAAGCATAGGAATATGGTGAGTATAAGTTTAGGAATCATCAGGACAGTAATTACTTTGGATTATCAAAAAAAAAAATATGAGTAAGAATATTACAGGACCAGGCACACACACATTCCTGAGTAGTAATGCTGGTAAACTTCATAGTTATTCATGGTTTGAAGAAGTCAAATGTCTTCAATGTTCTCCTCAGTCACTGACTTTAAACATCACTGAACCTTTATAGGAAGACCCACACACATAGATGTCCACACACGCTTCCTTTCTGAAAGAACAGGAAGAATTTTCTTCCTAACGAATGGTTTAGCATCCCACCACAAAGCACTCACGACAGCATTCCAACAAAGATTTAACCTTTTCTGGAGGCACAGGATAGTTCTGCTCCTTATTATCTCCCTGAAATATCCTTATTCTATAAATATATCCTTATATCTATAAATATCCTGCTCCTTATTATCTCCTAGCCTAGTGGTTAAGGTGTTGGGCTACCAATCGGATTGTTGTGAGTTCGATTCCTATGTCCACCAAGCTGCCACTGCTGGGCCCCTGAGCAAGACCCTTAAGCCTCAATTGCTCAGTTGTATAAAAATGAGATAAAATGTAAGTCGCTCTGGATAAGGGCGTCTGCAAAATGCTGTAAATAAATATTTTATCTGACTATTCAGTCGGCCTGTGCAGCTTTTTAAGTCGACTTTCAAGTTCAGAATATGCAAATCACCTCACTGTAAAATTCACGACTCCGATCTTGCCATATTTTTCCTTTGTAGAACCATTCAAAATGTGGTTAATAACATTAAGAAGGAAATAGTGTCCCCCCGTTCGTTGTCAAAGGTAATACGGTCTATGATAAAAGCAAGAGAGAAAAAAACAATCAAACAGACAATAAAACATGAATGAAATAGCAAGCATTGAGATAAATATCTGAAAAAATACTCCTAGTTGTGCTTATAACTTCATTAATTATTGCAAAGTTGCTGGAACTAAATAATTTGACATCCACTATCATTATGTGGCAGCTTATAACATAAAACCTGATTCCACACATCATATTATATCGCATTTGCACACAGATAATTATGAGCACAAATTAATGAAGCCACAAGATGCTAAATCTAGGCTGTAGGCTGTTTTATTCTGCTATTCATTTGATATTTCGAGTTGTTGAATTAATAAAACTCTGCTCATGTTTTTGTTCAATTGATGTGGTTCTCTCTGAAGAAAATACACCTATGGTTTATGGAGTAATCTGACCAAGCATTTATAAGCTACACTGACAGCTCACTTTTAGTAAGTAAGTGTATTAAATGCTCAATATTAAATCATTCATCCCTTCATTTTCTGCACCACGTATCCAACACAGACATGAAGGGAACCTGGAATCTTTCCCGGGAGACTTGGGGCACAAGGTGGGGGACACCCCTGGACCGGCTGCCAGTCCATCACAGGGCACAAGCACACACACACACACTCACACATTACAGACAGTTAAGATGCCAGTCAGGATACAACACGTATCTTTGGACTGGGAGGAAACCCCTGATGCACAGGGAGAAGGGGCGTGAATCGTACCCCCAACCCTGGAGGTCTAAGGCAAACATGCTAACCATCAACTCATTCCTCCTGTTATTAAACCAGTGTAATAAAATAAAAAAAATGTAATTAAATAACAATCATCATTATCATATTTCTGTATCATCTCCTCACTATGTAAATGTAACTCTATATGTGTTTAAATATGCTACAAACATTAACATGTCATTAACACTTCTTGTCATTATGAGCAAAGAAATTCACTGTGGCTTTATCATGCAGCAGGTGAACATTGGCAGCTGATTACCACTGCCTTCACAACACAGCATGATTTTAGCTCTTTGTGTTCCAATTTGCTTGTGTAATTGAATCCTCAATTAAACGAACAAGATGGGAATTAGGGTTTATTTGTATGACCTGACTGGGTTTCTCTTTTCTATTCTTCCTGCTGCCACATTCCCCTTAAACTACATCTAACAGCACTGATGGAAAGACAACAGGGGGTTAGGCTAAGTACTTTAGGGCACAGATGTATGATTTTCACATTCAGAAGGATGCATTCAGCATCATCTTTATTTTCCACAAATGTTTTTCCACCCTCTTTCTTTAAATTATACCCTACATGAGAACAAGTAAGCTCCCAGTTCCCTGTGACCCTGTAAACAGTACAGAAAGTCACTAGATTGAGGAGAACTGTGTTTTATCTCCACACACGTCTTTCATCCTCATTAATGTTGGTATATTTAAATGATATGAACCTGCATACAAACTGACATAAGGAGCCTGAATCTGAATGAACAAAAATTTGCATACCTTTATTGACATCCTCTTATTAAATGCAATTCCTTCTGAGTGAAGCTCATTAGCGGTTTCTCATTTATTAATGGTTTATTAATGGATAATGGGGGGGGGGGGAGAAGAACCATCAGATTTTTCATGAATGCAGAATGTGTTAGTCAGTAAAAATTCAAAGCTACATCCAGTAACAGTGCAGTAATTGCTGTATGGGAGCTTCAGGTGATGCTGTTAATGTGATGCTTATTTCAGCTATTTTTTTTAACACATTGTTGCAGGTCCTGGTCTCTCTCATACGTGTTCTCCTTCGCATTTATGTTCTGAGAGAGCCTGAGAGACACTTCATACTCCAACATAAGTGGGGGGGAAAGCTTGATGTTAGTCAGCCAGTGTGTTGTATCCTGTAGTACTTTATTTGTGAAGTCTGACAAAGCAGACGTGACGCGTCTGCTCGTTCCTTGGTTCAAAAAGCCTTGTTCCAAGTGTCTTAAATCTTTTCACTGCCACTTTTCACAAGAAGTCTTTCAGATGATGGATTCTGAATACAGAGCAGCTAGTTTCCTCCTTTCACTGGATGTTGCCTTTGATGCAGGACTAACAGTACATCCTCAGCCTCCGCCTATATCCCCCCAGGCCATTTAGTAACTCACCCAACCCCGATCAGTGCTATTACATTACAGAAGTTTTTAATTAAAGCATTTCCATTTGTTCTGCTAACGCCTCTCAGTGTTGGTCACTCAGCTGTTTCTATTTTGTGCCTAAAGAATGGCAATAAAGCTAAGTATCCTCAGATTTTTCACTCGTGCTCAAGTGAACCTGCTGAGAAACTCCTCAGGCTGGACCACCAGCAAGTGATGAGGAATGCATGTAAGCTTCCCCAAGTTCCTCTCACATAATTACTAGCATTTAGCAACACACCCATTGGTTTGTTTGTGATGGTGTGCAGCTCTTTGAAGGCCACTGCGATCACAAACAGATGGCTGTGCTTCTCAGGTTTTCATGGGAAATCCATGCATAGCTGTGAAGCAGCATGACAAAAGGTTGCGGAGTTCATCTCCTTCGACAGTTCATCTCCTTCGACAGACACCTTGTATACAAGTTTGGTTATGAATTTTCCGGTGGTACAGTATTTAGTAGCTGTACTAAAGTAGTTGAATTTTTATTATACTTAAACCCATTTAAAATGAATCCAGATGAGTAGTTATGAGTAGTACACTCTCTCCACATAGATCTAATCCAGCTCAGCCAACTATACAGTGTTAAATACACAGATTAAAAAGGTTTGTGATTACAAAAGTGCCATTGTGATTTAAAAGCTTACATTATCCACTAGAAGTTGTGTGTTGGTGGGTATTACACTTAACATGTGCCTGAATATAAATACAAATATCTCGATGAATATTATATCCCTCTATACCACAAGGCATATATTTTGAGCAAGTCATCCAACAGGGCCAAACTTTTGCACAGACAATAACTGAGTGTGTTAAAGCTCAAAAGTTAGCAAAACTCTGTGCTGCTTTTCCACAAGGGTTCTTTGAATAGTTAAGGGAAATCACTGGGAAACAACCTATTGACAGGTTGTATGTTGAGGCTTTTCTCTGAAGTACAAACTAAAGAACACATAAAGGTTGTGGATTTAGCCCTTTATTCAGTGTGGAAGTAATAGTCGAGTGGATTGTATGCATTTTAAATTGGTTTAAGTGTAATGAAAATGGTGTTTTATATATAGAGAGCTTACCGCAAGATGCAAACCACTGATAACGTTCAAGAAGAGAGACTTGTTAGAACATGCTACAAATGTTTTCTGTACATGCTAGAACTGTCCAGTTTGTGACCCATGATGGCCACAGATTCTTGTACTTGGCTGTCAATAGTGGAACTCAGTGTGGTCTTCTGCTATTGTAACCCACCCACCTCACCATTGTTGTGTAGAGTTTATTTTAGATTTACTGTCTCCTTTCTGGCAGCTCAAACCTATCTGGCCATTCTCTTCAGACCTCTCTTCGGTCAACAATGCCTTTCCTTCCGTAGAATTGTAGCTCACTCTGTGTTTGTAGTTCTTCGTTCCAATCCGTGTAAAGTTTATAGACTGTTTTTGTGTGAAATTCCTAGCAGATATGTAGTTTCTGAAATTCTTATACCAGAGATTCGGATTTGGCCTATGCTTATTTACATATGTACATTAATAAGCTTTTAACCTGATCCTGCCACATGATTGGCTAATTATATATCTGCATAAATGAGCAAGTGAATAGGTGTTCCTGTTAAAGTGGACAGTGAGTGTATGTGAGAAACCTGACAGTTAGTGTTGTGTTTTACACTGAACAGGTCCCCGGATCAGAAGCAGGGGGATAACTTTGTTTTTTCATACAGTATTAAAGTACATCCCAAGCACTAGATAATAGGATCCCGGAGATTATACACAATAATCCTTTAAGTCCTTCATGTTCGGCTGTGCCAAAGCAATGACAGTGCAAAGCACATTGAAAGGATGTGACCGAGAAAGACAGAGGCTGAAAGAAAGAGAGGAACAGAAGATCTGTGACAATTAGGTTTAGCCTTTATGTTGTATGAAACGTTTCTGTGACCTAGTTGGATTTGTACAGTATGAGCAGCAGCTCTACTTATTAAAGGCTGTAATGTGTTGGCTAGAAGTGTCTGAGGATCAGTACATTTATGGCCTACAATGTATTCTTTTTGTTTTTCTTTTTGTGTGTGTGTGTGTGAGAGAGAGGGTGTGTTGCAATAATGAAGTGTGACTAGATGTGTGGACACATGATTAAATTCTCCCTCCTTAAAAAGCATTAACTTTATTCAGCAATTTTCCCTGTTTTTTTCTCTTGTAGAGAGAAATATTGTGAGTGGACTGCACTGGGACTTGCGTAAGTCTTGGTGTGTTATGGTATTTTTTGAGCGTGGGAGATGACGCTGCCACATATTGACATGCTTTCTCTTCTCTCCAGGCTGCACAATATTCACTACTGTTCAAAAGTCAGTTACATAAAAAAAAGTCTGTAAAGTTGAATATGCTTTGAAAAGTAATGAAAATTTCTTGAACACACACGCAGACACTTTGAGAACATTAGGAACACCCGCAGAACCACACAATCATCTAATCAGCCGAACAAGTGACAGCAGAAATATCATAAAATCATACGTACAGTAGATACAGATCGAGATGTGATCGTTAACAGTTATGTAGAAAAATGTGATCACGCACTCACAGACATGGTCACAAAAACACCACTCTGCAGACTGTTGAAGTTATATTTATTTACATTTATTTGCCTATATTTATTTACACAGCTGTGCAGTTTTTAAAGGAACTGGCTGGTGACTTGTTTCGTGCAACTTTTAGAACTTGCCACTGTTCTTCCACAGAGTTTTCCTGTCTTGCTCAAATTTGTCTCTGTGGGTAAAATCCTAGAAAGCCTCAGTGATATGGAGAGCAGGGTTCTGTGGAAGCCGCACCATCTGTTGAAGAACTTTTAATGTATTTTTCTCTATAGATGGTTCTTTATAGTTGGAAAATGAATGAAATTACTGACTAATGTGGATGAAAGCTATTAAAATAGCTGGTACCTTTGACTTTTGCACAGTACACTATAAAACACCCTAGAATTTCTTTAACCTTGTATTAGAGCACTTATTCTGGGGGGAAAGAGACAGAGCAGTTAATATGATTTTTAACACTTCTGCATTTTATAGAGCACAGTATAGAGCACGTGTCCCAGTCTGTGGTCTAGACACTCGGTTTGAGTAATAATGCAGTGGCTGTTATTTAAGTCCTTACCACACCAGTGGCAACAAACACTGACTCAAAGTCCTCCATTCACTCTGGTTTATTTTTCTTTTCAGTTCTTTTGCCTTATGTTTTATGCCAACTGCCTACTTTGCAATATTTTGCTGAGTTCCTGTTGGTTTAGTTGGTGTAGAGCACTATCAGAGTGCCATTTGATGTAGTATTTGATTACACAAAGCGAGCGTGTATGTCGGCTTCTCCAGGACTGTGTATGTGGTGTGTTTAACTGGCAGGTTATTGATTTCATCTCTCTATATTGAGAATATTCCCCTTTAGGTCATTGCCCAATAATGGCAGCAGAAATGCTAAATTGTACAGAAAAGCAGTTGAGCACTTGATGTAGTGCATTTGTCTTTTTTTTAACAATGGCTGCTTGTTGTTTTTTTGTCACTCTTTACATAAATACATGTTAGTGTCATACATCAATCATATTTTCATGAATCTTATGCCATGTAATAACGGGCCACAATTTATGCTGCTTTATAAGGTGAGCTTTTGGTCTATTTTTCCCTTCAAGAAAGTGTTGTGGTGCCCTGTCGATCCTCCACTTTGACTGAGTTGAGTCGATTTTTACAGATCGATGTGCACCCTACAGCAGTAATACACTCGAGTCACTGCCGTCTACCTCCCTTTGCTCACCAGTCAATTCATATCACTCCCTTTCACTGTCTATTGAAGAAAGCAATTCTGTCAAAGTCAATGTCACATAGTTACAACTGCCCACTCAACTCTCTTCACCAGAATAATAATGTCTACAGGCAAGTGTCCCCTTTTTCACTTTTACTTTTAAATTGTTTGTTGTAAACCTATACTGAGATACAGCTACAGACACTGAAAGGCAATTTCACACAAAATGTACTAGGTGTTGTTCTTTACACACTCATGGACAGTGTGCTATGTCAGTTGAAACTGCAACAGACTTTAGTCAGTAAAGGTGTAAAAAGCAGTCATGCTTTATGTGATTTGTGGGTGTGCAATAGAATCACAGCAGCACTGGCAGTATTTACATAAGTTAAGCTTTAGTGTAAACATAATGTTAACAAAAAAAACGTTAAACAAATTTTTAACAAGTTCATGTGCTGCAATGACCTGGTTGACAACTAAAAGTGTATGTTAAGGAAATTTGTAACATAACCACAAACTTTCAAGTGAGATTGTTAGTAGTTTAATGGTTTTACTGACTGATCTGTAAGAGACTATGTGGTGATAAATCGCTATATGAGCTGCAGCACCAAAGCCAATAGCCCATGGTCTCTGCTTACACACACACACACACACACACACACACACACACACACACACACACACACACACACACACACACACACACACACACACACACACACACACACACACACACACACACACAGTCAGACCATTCAGTGGAACAGGTGCTGGCTCCTTGGTGATGATTATCTTAACAAGCATTCTCAATTAGACACACTCTCAGCATACAGCAGCATATAGGACAGCTCACAGGATTTACAGGCATCTGCTGATTGAGGAAGCCCAGCCACTGCTCACAACAGCCAGACCTCTAATAGAAACCAGTTTCTCTTCCTCCCTCCTTCCTCCTCCACCATGACCCCACTCTCTCTTTCCCTCTCCCTCTCCCTCTTTGTCTTTTGGAGCTCTAAACTTTAATGAATAGACTAATCCAATGGAAAGAGTTCAAACGCTGCTGTCAGTAGCAGTGAGTTAAAGAAGGTTGGGTAGGGGTTGGTTAAAATGGGATTATGTTAGGCAAAGCCTCTGGTTTAACACAAGGATCGAAAAACGTCTCTATATACATATTTATAGTTTTGGAGGCCAAAAGAAGACAATTTTTGACACACACAGTACAAGCTCACTGGTTTCATGGTTTCATTCTGATCGCACAAACTTCCAAATAAAAAATGACTTTTAAATATGCACTGAAGGGCTACACATATTCCAAAATATACTGGCATGCAGCCGTAGGCCCACCTAATAAGATTTGATAAGATTAACTTTAGTTTTTGGTTACATTGGGATGTTCAGACTGATCTTTTTGCTTCTAGCTTCTAAAGTTTATATTTATCACTTTATAATTTTTGATAAGTTCAGCAGGTGGAGGGAAATATAATGAGAGTTCTCTAAGGTCACTCCAAACCCTCTGGAAGAAGTAACGCAATGTACTGTAGATAGAAGATTGAGGTGATATTTAAGGGTTTTTTTTTGTTCTGAAGCTGATTGTTGCTAAGCAGAACATGGCAGTGTGTGACCGAGATGAATGTGTAGGAGGTAGAAAAAGGCATGGGTCCAGTGAAGTAAAAGTTTCTTAATCCGAATCTGGTGGGAAAACATGGTAACAAGTCAGTGGGGTTTCATGAAGAATGAGGCCATTCTGCTGGTTCCACAGCTATTCTGGCAAACCGTCTTATCCCACGCTATTTTAGCTGGAGTTCTCTGACTTGCTTTCTCTTTCTGGTTTTGTGCTTGTTCTCTCAAACAAGGTGCTTTATTTACCTCAAAGCCAGGGCCAACTGAAAATATATTTTGCTTTACTCGACTTGCCAGTACCAACATTTATTCTGCTGCAAGAATCACAGAATGCTTCACGTTTTCATCTTCAGTATGTCACTGCGTCTGCAATCAGATGGGTAGGTTTAAAATTAAACAGTGTGTATTATTGTTATAATGCAAGAAACTTAAAGGGGGAGCTTTAAAGTCTTGAAAAATAACAGAAGTCTAGAGGTGCCAGCCTCAGATGCCTCACCCACAGCCTGTACATCATGGGATATTACTTGGCTCCAAGCTTCAGGACCCGAGTTACAATTTGATTCCCTTTTCTGTCTGTTTGCACTGCCAGACATCAGATTTCCATTTAAAATGTAACCAACAATGACACTTAGCTTTTGGGGCAAGTTACTTAACGGAAAGGAAGAAGTTTACAACATCCCATCTTCAATAGAATTTTTATTTGACACATTTACCAGTGAGTAAATGTAATAGGCTGTATGCAGTGTCAGTCAAATGGCCTGTGAAATTTGGCCTTAAAAAAGTACCATTGTCTTCAAAAGCTAGATATATCTCTTGTGAGATTAAGCTTGGAAACCTGATCCCATTGTGATGCTTTTTTATTTTATTCCTCAGAATCGCTCCTTGGTAACAGAAAAAACAACAACAACAAACAGTGTCTTAGTTTTGGACATTGTGAGCCACCAGAACAGCTTCATTGTGCTTCATCTTAGATTCTGCAATCCCTGGAAATGTACTGGAGGAATAAACCCTATTCTTCCCAAGGATAGTCATTTGCTGTTGTAATGGTGGTGGTGTCTAACACCCTGGGGAGTTTTATTTATCCTGTAAATAAAATCCTAACGTATTTGTTCACTAACTATTGCAACTATAGTTAGAGCCTATCTTAGTATCTAAAGTATCTTAAGAGGATTATGGATTGAATTGGATTATGCATCATAACGTCTCTTTCTAATGACTGGTTTATGTACTGCATCTCTTCTATAATAACCTCTGTAGCATTCTGTGGACTGTCTGATCACGCTCCACATTGCTATTCTCAGTCACCTAACAAACAAAGTGATTTTTTTGTCCCTCCATAACACACGAATGCACAAGAATCATACTCACTATGTGTGCACGCTTTTGACCACAAAATTCTTTTCCCAGTCTTTCCCATAGACTTGAATACAGATGTCACTTTAGTCATTGAAGCACTAGCCAGTTTAAGTCTTTATGGCTCAAGCTCCTGCAGTCTATGATCCATGTCTGGAACATGTTATACTTTTCCACTCATTTATTCTGAGGTTTTCTTTCTGAGGATTTCTCATCTGTCTGGATCTTGCAATAGTTTCTTGTCAAGTGATGCACACTATACATGTACACGCAGATGCAGGTAATCATTTGCAGATATTTAGATTAAGTAGCTTCTTTGGGCTTTGGTTATGTGCAGGGGAAATAAACATGGACAATGGGTGGTGGAGGCATTGTGTTTTTGCTTATTTAATGGATAGCAAATAAACAGATTAGACAGTGGAACTAAACCAAAGAGGGTCAGGGTCATAGCAAGATTAGATGTCTAAATACATTTTTATTCAATGACTTTCTTCTTGTTTGAAGTATATTTTAAAGATATTTCATTTAAATAAATTAGTCTCAAGAAGGGCCAGACTTGTTGGCGGCAGAGGCATCACTGTTGCTGCCCTTGGCGTCGAATTCTGCTTGTTTCTTAATGAAAGTTGGCAGAGAAAATGGCTAGAGAAGTCTCAATATAGGTATTTTTTACACAGAATACAGGGCATTGAGTTTGATATTATTCACCAAACACAACATAGATCTATGCCTTGTTCTGAATGCCTCTCAACATATCCAGAACTATTCTGTAACCAACTGAGGTGATTTGCACATCATCTGGTAAATCACTCCATATCCTCTAAGCCTCAGGGTAGTGGAAGTGGAGCTGATGGAAAACTGCTTTTCTGCCAAGTGTCAATATATGATCTGTGACATTTGGTGCTTGATAAGTTGCTGAGCAGACTTCTTCCTCAGGGAGAGAAGGCGTTCTTTTCACAGGGCGCCGAGGAACTGCATGGATAATGTTTTCTTCTGAGAGTAAGATCTGTCTCTGAACACTACCACAACTCACCTGCTTCCTGCTGTGGAGTTCTCTCTGACCCTGAACCACATTCCTGGGAGTTGACCCTGCCTGACGGGAGGCGAACAACTAATTAAGGGTTCTGGCTACTGTTTGCTTGACTGTCCCATGTGTTCTTCTAGAAGCTTCCATTTGTGCACTGACCTCAAATTCAGATGAGATAAATACACTTATAAGGAATGCAGGCTTGATGTAATGCTCCATTCCAGACAGCAGATGTTTGCACTTAATTCTTACAAAAGCTTAAATAAGTTAACAAAGGACAATGAAACAGTAAAGGCACTGTACCTATACCACACTAAACTGAATTAATTTAAGGAAATTGTAAGTTATCAGTGAGACTCGTATACATGTAAGATTTAAGACTTGTACTCAGCAGATTTCCGTGTCACCCCAAAATTCACTGCAGAATAACGTTCTCACTGCAGGGCCGGCTGTAGCACTAGGCTGTATTATTATCACATCCTTATGTGACGGGTAAATGTTGTTAAATACCTCATTATCTAAAAAGAAGCCCTCTATTTTGCATAAGTTTAGATTTGCTCTTTATGTGTGGGATTGAGATAAGCCTACTCACATACTTTAGTTTTCAGCTCAACCTTTAGTCCACTGCCTTTTAATTACCCCTGAGTATAAAGAGGCAGAGCCAATATACTGGACCGTGTAGGACTGCAGTTGATGGATCATCAGTATTTGGGTGTAGAGATGAAGTGAGAAGTTTTCTTTCTGTGACTAGCCGTTCTTTATTACACTGGCTGACTCCTCCAATCCTTTTTCTGTAGTTTATGTTCATTTTTTTTAGTAGAACACCGGCAAACATAACTTTATCTGTATGAAAGTTACTTCAATAGGAACACCTGTAAACCTGCAATTATCCAATCAACTGGCAGCAGTTCAGTTCATATAATCATGTAGTTATATCATCAGTTAATGTTCAAGTTAAGCATCAGAATGTGGAAACGTGTCATCTCATGTTGAATGTGGCATGATTGTTGCTGCAAGATGAGCTAGTTTGAGTATGTCAGATATTGCTGATGGTTACCTTTTATGCACAATTGTGTATTCAAAAAAGTTTATTCAGGATTTTGCCAAAAAAAAACAACAACAACACAGTAATCTATGAGTAGGTGCCAGTTCTGGGTTGAAATATCATTTTGATGAGAGAGTTGAAAGGGGAATGCCCAGTATAGTTTGAGCTGACCGAAAGGTTATGGTACCTCAAAATAATAGTGCTTTATACCTGTATTGAGCAGAAAATGGTCTCAGGACACACAATACATAAAACCTTTAGCTGGATGTGCTGCAACAGCAGAGGACCTCACCAGGCTCCAATGGGCCGTGGAAAGTTTAATTAAAAAAATATATATATATTTTTCAAATTATCAGATGTCCATTTTGGTGAATCTGTGGACACTGTGGCCTTAAATTTCCTTTCTTATGTACGGTCTCATGTTGCTCATGTGCAATAGCCTCATTTCTTTTTGGCATATATTTCACAGGGTGTTGGAAGCATTCCTTTGTGATTGTGGGTCATGTTGATAAGATTTTATCCTATAAAGGCTGCAGGTTTGTCTCTCTCTTTCTTTTGCTATATACCAGTGGTGCTCTGAAGCCTTGGACATTCTGCAAGGATGCCTTTCTAGAATTGTGTCAGGCACGTCCCACTGGACAAAGACCTAGGGCCCTGCTGGAGAGATGATATCTTACACTTGGCTTGGGAGTGCCTGGGGAAGAGCTGGGCTCTTTGTCTGGGGATAGAGAAGTCTAGACTGACCATCTCAGGAGAATTCTAGTTATAGTTAACATATGCAGATGGAGTTTCTCATTGAATTGCAAGCTAAAATGTCGATTAACAAGAGATGACACGACTGCAACATTCTCTCTTTCTCAAATCAGCATATTAATACCTGCAGTGGAGATCATCTGGACATCAGAGACATGCCGGATGATCACATCCCCATTCTCTGCTTGTGGACATGTGAGTCCACTTTGCCAGGGTGGGGCAGGTGGCTTAGTATTAAAATGAAAGAATCAGACATCAAAACCAAATGGACAAACCTTATATTTCATTTTCTGAGAAAAGAAAAGCTACCAGATTACCTGGAATGTGCTTCCATTAGTATGAGGTGAATGGCAAAGGGTCTTAAAAGGATTCTGATGCCGAGGATGGTTTTACAAGCACATTTAAATGTCAGGCTTGGATACGACAGTGGCATTTGGTGAGAGTAAGATCTTTTAACTGTGAATCAAAGTTTGCTATGAGCCAATCCAATAATCCTATTTAAAGCCTTTAATAAGGATAATTAGCCATGCCGATGCCTGTAGCGTTGTAATTGGGATAAGTCTAAATGACAGGCTATGCAGCTTGTGAGCGTGCTGTGTCAAACTGCTTTTTATCTCACAGCCTCGTAAGAGAAATGAAATAAATCAAGACGGATAACAGTGAGGAACATCTTATGGGTGCCCCCTTCTAGTAAAAGCTTTTATGTGGCAGCGCTCTAGCAGTGTGAATGTTGCATGCCTGAGGCCTTTGATGTCTAGCATTTTCACTTGTCATTTATCATTGCGTTTTACCATTTCATCGTTAACACCGAGCTTGCCTGTTATTTAGTGTGTGGGAACGCATTCCTTTCTGGGAAGGAAGATAGTCAGACTCATAAATATGGAGTGCTTTATGCGAAAACATATGGTGTGAGGGAAAGACCGAGAGATATAATAAAAGGAAATATGTGTGTACTGGGCTGTGGTCTGGTGTAAGCTTGGCATGAAACTGTTACAGCTGAGAGGCAGGGCAACAGAGAAAAAGAGGATTGAGGGCGAGATTGGATCATCTGGAATCTATGAACTGTGGCTTATTAAAAGCTGTGACCATCCAATTCAGTTCATGAAGTAAAACATGCACACAAATTTATCCTCATATTGCCAACATTGCGTATTTTAGTGTTAGTAAGTTCAGCTAGGTAGTGATTTCAATACATACTTAATAACCATAAAAAATCATACATTATGAGTGGAGGGAAAGCAAAAGTACTCAAGCTAATAACTCAGGCTAATCTACAATTTTTTTAGAGAATAGTTTCTCTTGCACTTGTCTATATATAAAATTTAAAATAAAGCCACATTTATATAAGGTAAGCTATGTTTTTCAGACACCACCAAATGCTGGTTATATGGCTTGATCTTAATATAACAATCTTGTTATAATCTTGAGAATGCATCCTGTTTGATTTGATTTTATCAATGCATGACCAGAATGAAATCATTTTTATCTAGCTGTGTCTAAACCCTACATAAACCATATTTAGCATTTTTATTATTTACATGTCTAGTGATCATTGAATTTGTGTAAAGTAACCTTTTAAATAACTGAATAGTTTGAGAGTTCAAACTTTAAAGTACCAATTATTTGGCTGATTAAATGCTGTAATATATGTACAGTATATGTTAAGCCTTATTATACAGTTTCTAACACATTCCTGTGCATTGTTGTAACTGTAAATGATCTCTCTCTGACTGAAGAGATTTACAAAGCCATGGATGAAAACGATTATTTGTCTGATTCATTTTATAATGTTACTGCTCCCTGGGATATTGCAGCTGAATCATTTGTGTTATGACTTATAACCTCAAGCCTTCTCCCAGCCAACTCTTATCATTAAATTTGTTGACCAGTCACAGTGATAGAAACACCAGCATTTTAGCATTGCTCTTTTGAAGGGTTTGCAGCCTGGCTGGTCAACGATAAGCCTTAGGATGAAGCTGATTTGGGACCTATTTAATCTGTTCACTTTGCTGTCTAGATAATAGGATTTTTCTTTTTAATTTCAATAAGAGATGGCATCTCTCTAAGAGGGAAGAGAGTAATCTGTACCTTGAAGTGGGATAAAGCATTTATATATTTATTTTCTTTTCCTCTTCAGCCCTTATCCCTCGTTTGGAAGTGGATAAAATCTCATTGCTCTTTCTTGGCACTGGATCAAACAATGTTTCTTTTCCGAAATTCATTTGGGATTCCGGCTATTGGCTTTTGCAAACCACTCAGGCCAGGAGACATCTGTTTTACTGAATTCCTAATGGTTTTTTTTGACCAGTGTCAGAGGAGCTGCTGGGAAACTCATCTTATGCCGTAACTTTTGCCTACAAGATGCCTGTTTTAGTGGCATGCTCCAAAAATGGATTAAACTCAATTTGTGCCAGTGCTCTCTCAAGTTCCTGCAGAATGCTAGGGCAGGTTGTTTTCTAGGATTGCCCTGTATTTGCTCATTCCTCAGCTCTGAACAGTTTCTCAGTCCTTGCTGATGAAACACATTCCTGCATCATGATGCTTCCACCACCATGCTTCACTAAAAGGATGGTATTCTCATGGTGACGAGCAATCTTGGGTTTTGGCCAAACACAGCACTTTATGCCAAGGCCAAAACGTTTGGATTTTGGTCTCGTCAGATCAGAGAAGCTTTTGTCGAGTTTGTGAATTTTCAGCATGTTTTTTTTTTTTCCTTTCTTCAATAATGGTATTCTAAAATTCAGCTTTATGGCATGTACCAGCAATTGTGTAAACATTATTATAAAATTATAATTGGGACTAATATCTCAGGACCGTGACTCTGTTTAGTAAAGGCCTCTGGGATGCTTCTCTGAATAATGCTTTAATATGTCCCTGAAATTTGATGGATGGCCTCTTTAAGAAAGAGTTGTGTTTGTACTATATTCTCTCTCTAGATTTAATGGCACATTTTGGAATGTTAAACCTTTGGGATATTTTACACACAAATCATGATTGACATTGTTCCAGAGCTTACTGTGTCCTACACTTGTATTGCTAGGTCCATGGTGACTTCCAGGAATAAGTATATTTATATTGAGGTTTGAGCATATACGTGACGCTTAAATTGCACACTGATGGACTCCATTTAAATAAATACACTACCATATATGATGACAATTGTTTGAACTAATTTAGTGGTTTCATGTTTTACTTTATTACTTTTATTTAAAAAAAACAGGCTTTCATGTCAATTTTATGGGCTTTATGCCCTTTTTATCAGATTCATGACATATAATCCCAATTCAGTCAAACACTGTAAAATGTGGAATATATCTGTTTTAATTCATAGCAAATATATTACTCAGTGCAAAGAGCTGTAGTTTTGTAGTTTAATGGTTTCTAAATTATAGAAATAGTAAAATGCATTTGATTTGAAGTATTTAGTGAATTCTTTGTATCCCAAATTGCATATGAGGAGCAACTCTTAACTCAAATACTCCTCATGTTTGCAGCTTGCTTGGTTTCATTAAAAAAAAAAAGAATGTTAGACTTTTGGGCTAAAGTACATCTTCACCTTATTTTTCTATCCATGCAATAAGAAAGCCTGGAAAAAAAATAAACTGAATTACCCATCTTACGCAATAATTCACTCATATTGTGTACTGATTTGTTTCCTCAGCCAAAAATGAGCCTGTCACGTTTTACGTTACGTTTATCAGCTACAGCAGCTTTTCCTCACTATTGAAACAGAAAAGGTAATGAATGCTAATCTGACTTTCTGAGCTGGTAGTGAGGAAGAAAAATTATATTAATTTGTATTGTCAGAGACATCTGAGGCATATTTTCTGTAATTAAAGCTGGGTTGCATAATTGAAATACCTGCAATTTGTCATAGTATTGGGAAATTACATGCCATGATGTGAGCCATTTCTTCATTCGGCAGAATTTGTTGTTATAGACTTTTCCTCCCTTCTGCCACCTCTTCATATCCATTAGTTTAATGAATGCTATCCAATTTAGTCTCTGCCATGAACATGGCAGTAATGTTGTTCTTTGCACTCTGCAGAACATGCTGCGCTCTCATTAAAATAAATGGTGGTAATCAAAGTGTGTGACAATTAACAGATCACATAGTTTTTTTTCTCCGGTCATCTCGCATTTGGCTGGTGATATGTTCTCCAGGGGTGCCATAATGGTCTCCAAACTCCAGGCGTGACAGACCCTAGGGGATTCACTCCTACCACATTAAACTGTAAACAATGCCAACGCCATCTCGCATGAGCTGCTGCGATTGCGAGTTTAAGCTTTACATAAATACTGGTGAAGTCAATCAAGTGCGTGTTTGGATCCTAATTGAATTAGAGAGACAATATGCTTGCCTGATGGCGAATTTAGGAAGCTTTAAACCTGGTTAGGAGTTGAAGTTGCTCACAGACTCAATTCAGCAGGAAAACTTTGTCTTGGGGAAGGTATTAGACTATTTTAAGGAATTATTACAGTTACATTAACATTATGCTATGCACAGAATAAAACAGCACAGTGTATTCTGATACAGGAACATGAACAATGGTACAGCAGGGCGACTCAATACCACTACAAACTCACAGCTGTGTGTTTTCCTATTGCAACATGTCCTGAAGTAGTTCATTCCTCATGTACTGTAGAAATTTGCCAATGTTTACTTTTACTTCATGGTACAGCTTTACCTCTGACTGTCTTAAAGCAGAGACTCCATCCATCATCCAGATACACATGTTCTCACAAAACCTATAATCAGTTACTCTTTTTGTTGACTGTATGTGAGCGTCCACTATGCAGATCCTTTATATTAAAATTCTAAATTTTATTTGTCACATTAACAAGCATACACAGTATAACCAGTACAGAGCTGTCCTTGTCAGAATAAAATTATACACTAAGAATAGAATTGAAATAAAATAATTTTACTCTACAGGTAGAATGCGGGGAAAATGTATCCATCTGCCCTTTACACTACTTATCCTCCTGGGTCACAGAGAACCTGGAGTCTTTCCCAGGAGACTTTGTGCACATGTCAGGATACACCTTGGACAGGAGGCCAGTCTATCACAGGGCACAATTAGCAAACACACACACACACAGTCACACACTAGGGACAATTTAGAGATGCCACTCAGCCTACAACACATGTTTTTGGACTGGGGAGAGAACCAGAGGACCCAGAGGAAACCTCCAAGGCATGGCGCTATGAAGCAATGAAGTTAACCACCAAGCAGGATTGTTATAGATATATAGCGCTGAACCAAACCATTGTCAAACCACGACGATGCCATAGAAAAAAAAAAAATCCTGAATCTCTGGAGTGGGAGGGGTGACATTATTCTCTCTCCCTGTCAATCACAACAGCACTAACCAATCTGCTTGTGTGAACTCATGCATGCTGAACGGTGGTGGATAAGGCTTTATGACTCAGCAGGTTGAAAAGATGAGCTTGGTTGGTTTTAGCTGTCTCTGAGGAAGCCTTCTGTAACCAGATTTATAAACATAAACCAATTTTAGATTATAGTTTAAAGTTATGTATTAAATAGATCATTTTATATCTTGGTTTAAAAAAATTCTAGCCGTATCACTAACAGCTGTACTTACTGGCAGTAGCTCCTGGGTGTCTTTCTTGCCTGCTTATGCCCCCCGCTCTCCCCGTCTGTCTGTTGTCTCGGGGCTGTATGTCTTATCACTGTCGGCCACGGGACACAGCCAGCTCTCCTGAGTTATGTTGGACTGTGGCTCGGTGGATTGGGACAAGAACCAGCTTCGCTCCATAGAAAAAGCAATTTACAGCTGTAGATTTCACCAGACTTCTTCTGCCATGAGAATTTATTCAAACCACAAATCTGAGTAAACTCAGCTTTTAACAAATCCCGTAAACCGTAAACAGATCTTGTCGATTCACTCATTTCAGACTAGTAGAGTACTGTATATAGCAATTTTTCTGGATAAATAAGACATTTTTACTGTCTTATGCACATTGCTGATTATTAAGAATGTCAGATTAATGAATTATATTGAATACAGCGAAAAGCCTTTACATAAACACCTTTCCTTGTTGCTCACATTGCATTGCAAGAAAAGGATTTATAGACATATGTAAAATTTTTCAGTGTCCCAAAGAAATTTTGAGAAAAGCTGAACTTTCGTGTTTAACACACACTGAGTAAACCTTTTGAACAAAATGCCCTCTATGAAATCAAAATTTGTGTGTCAATAAATCTGTACACATAGATTTATAGGAAGATATAAACCACGTTTACTATAAAAAAATCATTTTCAGAAGTGCTCCGTGAGTACTCCCCTTGATGAGAAGTTCCCGCTCTACAACATTATGACCGAGTTAAATCAGAGTTCGCAAGATGCGTCTGGATTCTTTGTTACGCTTTTGAACCTTTACAATCTTTTTGTTCTGATGAAAATACATAACAGTTTTAGTCATATTTTAATGACGGTTTTTGTAGAATTGGTAGGCTTATAGACGGGACAAATTATTTGGAACACTTATTTGGTACATCTTTTTGTTTCTGCAGCTATTCAATCAGCCAATGCATAAAATCATACAGTTACACGTCAAAAGCTTCGGTTAACGTTCACATCAGTCATAAGATTGGAGAGAAAATGATCTCAGTGACTTTGACTGTTGCCTGATTGTTGGTGCCAGATGCACTGGTTTTTGTACTTTAGAAATCTTTTGGGATTCGTACACACAACGGTGTCTAGAGTTTATATGGAATGATATGGGGGGAAAAAAACATCCAGTCTGTGAACACACCTTTTTGATTTGAAAGGTCTGAGAAAAATTGGGCAGACAGGATTAAATTAAACAGGAACACTGCAGTAACTCAAATAAGCACTCTTTACATCTTTGGGGTGCAGAAATACACCTCTGAACGAACAACATGTCACATGTTGGGGCAGATGAGATACAACAGCAGCAGATCACATCAGGATTCATTCCTATCAACCAAGTACAGAAATCTGAGGCTACAGCGGGTGCATGCTAACCAAAACACCACAGCTGGAGAATGGATAATTGCATGAATGCCTGGATAATTTGAGGAGTGAGCAGGTGTTTCTAATAAAGTGGTCGGTTAGTGTATTTCTTGGAAAAGCAAATTAACCTGTTAGTGGATGACGAACTGCAAATCATGTCTTTAGTGGAATGAAGGATTTCTTTAGTAATGCTCATAAACTATAGGGGCTGTCTTATGCATCGCATCGCATTGCACATGCAGCTAACACTTCCAGACATTCAGAAATCTTTTGTATAATCCAGATATTTAAAGAGAGTGCAAAACGAGTGGATAAAGCAATCTTACCTTTTAACCGATTCTGACTTTTTTATAGTTAAGAAAAATTATTATATAAAACCGTCATTTTATGTCATATTTAATTTGTCATTTAAATAAACACAGAATTAATTGAGGGTGATTGAACAGAGCACACATGGCCTTGAGGTTTTGTATGCACCTGCAATGCTGTAAGGTTACAAGACTGGATATTGACTGGTTTTTTGCTTTGTGATAAAATGCATCCTCCATACTCAAGGCTTGCAGTTTAAAGTCTTTTTTTTTTTATCACATCTGGAATTTGCAAAGCTTTTGGATAATTTACAGTTTCACCTTTGTGTTTTTTATGTTATTTATCTGGATTCTGTGATATTACAAACCTGGTGATTTTGAAAACTAGACATACAGTATGTCTCACTGCTGTTTAAATCCTGATAGCAGTGGAAACCCATTACACTTTTCTGTGTGCCGTGTAAGAAGACCCCAGATTAGCTTTTAACATCCTTAACTAAGATCCAGTCATTGAGATATTTGATTCAGGAACATACTTAGTATACACTCTCAAAACATTCAAGCCTGGCATTTTTTCTCACGGTGAGACAAGTACTACTGAACTTCATTTCATTACATTTTCAGTACTCTGTCAAAGACATGTTAAGGTACAGAATTTGACAGACACCCTTATCCAGAGCGACTTACATTATTTCATTTTTATACAACTGAGCAATTGAGGGTTAAGGGCCTTGCTCAGGGGCCCAGCAGTGGCAGCTAAGTGGACATGGTGTTCGAACCCACAACCTTCCGATTGGTAGCTTAACACCTTATAACCACTAGGCTACCACATGCCTGCCGTTAAGGTGTACTGGTAATGTAGGTACACTACACCTAGCATGGTTTCTCCAAGCTAGAACACCACCAGTCAGCTTATTGGTCTAAAAAAAAAAGCCTTCCACCAGAACCTGAAGCTTATATGATGTTAACGTAGCCGTTCACGTCCTGTTCAGGGTGGTGAGACCTTCCACACGCAGATCCTTTACCTTTATTCCCTGACAGGTGACAACTTTATTTTTGTTTTTTCTTCTCTCCGGCATGACAATACACACTCACACACACACACACACACACACACACACACACACACACACACACACACACACACACACACACACACACACACACACACACACACACACACACACTATCATCCTCATCATTTTGTTTTTGCTTCTCCTCTTCCTTTTTTAGCACCATTAAAGACTTGTAAACACGGACACTAACGTGAGGTATATAGTCATATTTAGCTGAGACCCTTTTTCAAGTGTTATTTAAAATATAAAGGATCAGTTTACGGAGCTTAATGAATGAATGCTCTGTAGCAAATGTGCACTCACATCCTGGTTTTGTGTAAGTGTGGCTAATTATTCACACGTTGCTTTATTTATTCTGTTATTTATTAAGGTTGTTTTTTTTCTTTTAATGTCTTGAATAACTGAGTTAGAGGGTGGTTTGGGAACAGAAAAGACAGATTCAGTCTACATTTAATAATTCTGCCATAGTTTGTTGGATTTTTAGTTGTCTCTTGTTTTCAGTCCTTAATTAAACATGTGCTGAAAAAAAACATGTCTTATTAGCTAGTTACAGATATTCTAAAATGTTATCAAAGCTTTTCTTCTGTTATTAATATGACAATGTTATCAATGTTCATACTAATTAAAAAGTGCACTGATAACGTCTGTCAGCTACACCTTGCCATAAAAGGACATTTATTTGGTTATATTTTGTTGTGGGCCTGCCAGATGTTATCAGGAACCATCTTTATTAAGTTTATCCATCTGTCTGACTGCTATGTTCAGTGCCTGTGTGTTATTCTTTGGATTGTTGTGTTTGTACTGAGAGCGATTCAGTTTCCCCATCTGTCCATGGGCTTTTTTTTTGACGTGTAGCCTATTTGCTTGACGATGGGGGTGTCTTTGTTGTCATGGAAACTACTATAACATCCCTTTATTAGGCATCATGGCCTGAGGCTATGAGTGGCTAATGTCATTACCACAGAGTGCTTTTCTAAAATGTCCCATAATATTTTGTTAATAAGACATACATTTCATCATAATCAACATTAGTAAATCCATAGTATTACACTAGTAGGTGGTGTTTGTGTGTAGAGGTCATTTCAATAATTTTTTTAAATCAATTTTCAATAGTTTCCTTTAGTTCAGCTTTTCCTTACAGATCTATTTCTCATGTCTTCTAAATCAGATCCAGCTTGTACATAAAATCAGCAGTGTTCTTTATTGATGTCAATCATAATTAGCATTGCCATAAGCCCTGAGTGCAGGCCACTCCATAACAAGCTCTATGAGGAGAATGAGGATAGCTCAGCCTGCTCTCTTCCTTGTCTTGTGGATAGATGTCCTCATTTAAAAGCCACTGATTGTCGCTGTCGTCAGAACCCTGATACCACAAATGGAACTTTATGATGCTGGATCATCAGCATGATCATGCTAGAAGGTTGCTGTCCGAGTGACCTCCCTGGCGCCGGTGGACCTGCACTTTGGCAGGGGTAATGTGCCTCTTCAAAGCTGCGGAAACTGAATTACTCTCTCGAAATGGCGTCCATACATTCGATCGAAACATCTAAAGAGCTGTGTTTTTCGTGACTTAATGCAGAAACAATGGCTTTGTGTTTTAAGTGGACTTTTAGCACAGTTATAAAAGAGGATCACTACTTTGTAGTTTTTTTGTGTTCCCCCACTCAGCACATTTAAAATATCAATGGAGATGGAAATGGAAAATGATGAGTAGTGTGGTTGAAGGTTAGAGCGCCGAGTGGTCTGCCCTTTCCCAAAGCATGAGCCCCAAATTCAATTGTGCTTCTTGAAATGGGACTATCCAGATCAGTGAACTGAAGCTTATAACATGATCTTTACTTTAAAGGAAGCAGATCATGCTCCTTCTAATTCTCATAATGTGCAATTTACTGCAGTTGCAACGTTCTAAAATACATCTGAAAGCAGATTTTCAGACATACAGCACTAGAACGACAAGGTCAATGCTTTTGTTTTCGCTATGCATTGAGGGATTGAGATTAAAAAGTGTACATGAGATGAAGGAAAGAATTTCATTTCTAGATATTTACATATAGATGAACATGGCACTTGTTGTTTGTAACCTTTTCAAGTGATCAAATATACTGGATAGTGATAAAATATATATATATATATATATATATATATATATATATATATATATATATATATATATATATATATATATATATATATATGACTGACAGCCTTTTTTTTTTGCCCAGGTGTCCTCTGTTGGACTACTCTTGGTTTAAATCCTGGGTTTGGAACTGTCTATGGGAAAAAAGCAAACCATAGAGAGAAAATATATCAGAGCTGTTGCATAAACCATAGGCCATGGCCTATACAACAATGTCCTGAAAAAGAAAGAAGCCACTGGTGTTCTAGCAACCAGACACTTAGCAGGTCAGCCAAGAAAACAACAACAGCAGCAGCTGATGACAGAAATATTGTTAGAGCTGTGAAGAAAACAGTCAGTAACATCACCATCAGCTAAGAGTTGTCAGGGTGAAGGTATCACAAAAAAGATTTCTTCAAGAACAGAAATATAGAGGCCGTACCACAAGATGCCACTCATTCATCAGCAGTAAGAAGCAGAAGGCCAAACTGATTTTACAAAGAAATAGAGATGAACTACAAATGTTCTAGAGACGATGTAACTCATGCCAGTAACAAGCAGAATGAATTCAGAAGTCTTTAGAAACCTTCTGTCTGCCCATTTACAGAGAAATGCATCAAATCTAATAGCAAGAAATTTTATCATGTAACAAGACAATGACCCAAAACACACTGCCAACACAACAAAGGTGTTTATCAGGGAAAAGAAGCAGCATTTCACCTCCCGAAGAGGAGGCTAAAAGCAAACCCAAATGTCGTCAGTGTGTAGCAAAGCCAAAAGAATAGCTCTTTCTGTTCCATTACATTCAGAGGAGTCTGGATCTTGTTCAGCTTAATTCACATTTATGTCAAAAGAATATTTTGTTTCACGCCAGAACGAAAAAGACATGCTCTGTTTTGACATAAACAAGCTACGTGTCCCGAGATCCACCAGATTTGATTGTAGAGTTTGAACATGGACCTGCTTCCTCTGCCAACTGGGATTATGGATTTTCATAAATAAAGGCTCACATGAATGAGTGCCTCATTTATTCCAGAGGTTAATGGAGTCAAACAGATTGATTAGAATTTGTTTTTGCTAACACATCTCATTAAATGTGTTTGAAGGGACTTGCTTTTCTGTGATCTCTGCTGCTTTTCTCCGGTGGGCTTCTGCTCTAGCCTGGGCTTGAGAGAGGCTGGTGAGCATTTGAGAGAGATGAATGAACATGGGCACAGCTTTCGCTCCTCATTCAAAGTCTCTTTATTGCCCATCTCTGCTTAGATGCTTGTCTCCATGAGGAAACTGTTTAGCTTTTAATCAGGACAGATTTAGCTACATTTTTAATTTTCTACTGAAGCACTTTAGAGACGAAAGGCCTGCCCAATGGGTACTTTTAATCAACTTTGTTGTGTGACTTTAACTTGCTTTCTGTTTGTTTGCAGCTGAAATAAAGCTTGACTTCTCACTCAAGTGACCTTTGTAACAATTGTGAGCCTTTTAAGACCCGTGATCTTATTTGACCCTGTACTTTCTCATGCTTTCTTGCAGATGTGTGGAAATCATTGCTAAAGAGGGAAGAAGTCTCAAAGAGCTGTACTTGGTTTCTTGCAAGATCACAGACTATGGTAAGCACAGCAGATCGTTATCTAATCAGTCTAACAGTCATTAAATGCTCCATAAAATGAACATATGCTAAATGATTTAACCCACACTGACTCTTACTTTCTTAAACTTATATTTTGTTTTGTCCTGCTAAATAATATTTCACATGACAAGCATGTGTGTGTGTGCGTGTGTGCGTGTGTGTGCGCGCGTGTGTGTGTGTGTGTGTGTGTGTGTGTGTGTGTGTGTGTGTGTGTGTGTGTCCATCTGTCATTGAGAGAGCCAAGTTTTGGGTTCAGTTCTCTAATTGCTTAGTGCTCTAGTTAACTTGCAGCTAATTAGCTTTAGTGGTGCAGACTTTACCTTAAATAAACTGGTTATGCAACAAAATATGAATTATGCTTCTTTTAAATGAGGGAAACATTGAAACATTATTTGAAACATGCCTGTGGATTGCATTGTTTGCAGAAGAAAAGGCAAAAGATCAGTTTCAATTATTCATTTTCAGATATCTTATTCTAGCAATCTCTGGATTCTGTGCAGTTTGAATTTAAGTCCCTTGTATCCTTCTGCTTTGTCATTGATGGTTCTTTATCTGTGATAATGTTAACTTGGCTTAAGCATATACAGCTATATTTTGTACACCAGCAAATCAAAAGCTTTGCATCCGACGAGCCACGTCTGGTCTCTGAAACTCAGATCTACATTTTATATAATAATTTGCATACTGCTTTCTAGCAGTCTCTAGAAGTGATTCTGTTTCTAGCAGTGACTAGCACTGACCCTCTGCTTTATCCCGGTGCTGCTGCTAGTGATCCAGTTAACAAAAACTTTCACCTCATTGCGATTGTAGCTGTTCTATCCTCAGCTTCAAGTTGTCATTAGGAGTTTTATCTCCAGTATTCAGTGTGTATCATCATACCGAGTCGTACTGTTTTCATCACATGTATCGACTTTTCAGTTTTGACTGGAGTGTCTTATTATGTTGTGTATGGAATTCTGCTGACAAGCGCAGAGGGCTTGTGTCTGTCCTGAAGTAGTGGAGAAACACAGTTAGTTTTTATTGGCACGTAAATGCAGAAGCTCTCATTGCCATTTCTGTTGTCAGCTCACTTTATGCAGACTTCGCCGTAAAACCTGAGTAAAACTCAGGCAAACAAAGACAGACTGACTAAAATTTTTGGTAACATCAGAAAGTCAATAAATATGTAGACTTGAATATATAGCTTCTAGTCATTGCTGATTTACTGTGCATTTTATTTTTACTTTGGCTGCAGCACTTGTATTTTACTTCACTTACTTTACAGTGGAATGAGGGCATTTGTAGGCTTTGGGTACATGCCGGGTTTAATGATTAATGACCACATCTCCCTCACTGCTGTATTAACCCTCCTGCCTGTTCTATATGCACATGTTCAGTGGCAAACCCCATGAAAAGGGCTATTAAGGAGCTGTATATACATATACTGTAGCTGTGTAATTTGTAAGCACACCAACATACATAGGTTTGTTGAGAGCACAGAAGTGATTAGTAATAGACTTCTGTGAAATCTGGATTATGTAATCTAATAAGAAAAACCAGGTAGTCATAAATAGAGTAAAATTTATCTGAATTTATTATATATGTAGCTCTAACCAACTCTCTAATTAAAAACATCAAATAAATGAAAACAGAGGCAGCAATAATTATTTTAGCTTATGTGTCTGTAGTTAAGGTAATAAAATAGCATTCATAGTTCATCACAAACTCATTCACACCAAGTCATCTAGAACCAGGGACCTTGAAACTGAGAGGCAGTGATGCACCTCTTTGCATTGTGTATTTATATGCATGTTTTTTTTTCAGTTCCTGAAGGGTTCTTTGGATAGATTGGACTTTTTAGACTGGTACCCTATTTGAAAGGGAAATCCTCAGTTCCACTGGGACAAATCCAAGGACAGCTGACCATCACACCCATGTGCTTATTGAACATCACATTCAAGATTTATTCTTCCTTTGCTAGTATAATAACCTAAACTCTTCTGGGAAGGCTTTCCACTAGATTTTGGAGCATGGCTGTTGGAATTTGCGATCATTCAGCAACATGAGCATTATTTGAAGTCAGGCACTAGAGTCGGGTGAGGCGGTCAGGTGTGCTGGCAGTTCGTCCCAAAGGTGTTCAGTTTGGTTGAGGTTACGGCTCTGTGCAGGACACCCCAGGTCCACTCTAACATTGGCACACCATGTTTACATGGAGCTTGCTGTATGCACAGGGGCTGTGCTGGAAACATCGCTCATGCTGGAAGATGTCTGGGGCTCTTAATTAAAAAAAGGTTTATTGTCCGTAAGGTGACTTTATGCTTTTTTCCAATGGCCCAGTTATGAGATTATTGATTGTGTATTGCATTTAGCATAGGTGATCTTAACAATATCACCTTTGGAGCATAGCATCCTCTAGAAGATGCTGGTTTATACTGTTATTCATACAGTACACAGAATATATGACTATAAATGGCTGAAATTCTTTGAATCTCCCTTGAGTAAGCTCGGATACCTGACCTAATGTATTTTCAGCCCACTTAAGGTAATTATATATAAGCACCACGCTAATGTGTAGACTCGCTCCAGGGCCTTTTAGCCATTTGTTTTATCTCAGCAGAACTAATCCTGACTATAATCGCTTCAGTCCACCATCGACCCCTGCATCCGTGACTGCTGCAAACCCACAGTTCTGCATCTTGATGAATGGTCTCAAGATCAAAACAGTACACTAACGACATCCGGGAATGTATATTAAATACCTCTTAGTTTAGCCTTTTGACCACTTATGCAAGATTAATCGAGGATACCTGATATAGGCTTTTAAGAACCAACCTTCTTCTTACTGGGCTTAAACTTTTGTTAAACAACACACCTGCTTTGAAAGCCTAGTGAATATGTCTGTTCCTATTATTGACTGATTTTGCTTTTTTCTAATGCTTTTCACAAGTTAATGTTGTTCTTGTATATTTACTGTGTCACATTTTCTGGATATTTGCGTAAATCAGTCTTGGAAAGTGTGATATGCATATGAAATTATGTACAGTTTATAATGGTCATTATGTACAGTTTAGCCACTGAACAGCTTGATATTGTGAGTTGGTAATTATTTTGACGACACACTCGAAACTCGAAATGTAACATGCCATCCTCCACAGGTCTCTGACCATTAGGCTCCAAAGGTTTGAGTATTTTCTTTTCCTACTTTCTTCGCCAAGTTCCCATGAAAGCGACTGAGAGCTTAGCCGAGCTGCTGCTCTCTTTTGTGGTCTGCTAGACGTGAAGCTCTCAGTAAGTATTCATGGGTCTCAAGTGACTTCAAGTGAGTCTGAGCTGTTTTCCATAAGCCCCTTATGTGGATCCGCAGTACAACCTGTTTGAGATGAGCAGAAAAATCGTACCGTTCCGTGACGGGTGAATTTCACCGACCTTGAGATACAGTAACAGTTAGTGGGAGAACAATGATTCATCTGTGGGTGATGCTACATACAGATTGCACTGTCAGAGTCTGATTTGTTTGTGATATTCCATTTAGCCTGTGATGTGGATATAATCAATATGCAGGTCACATTTCTGTCCAGGAACCTGAGAGCCTTTAATTTGTTTTGCCAGTGCTAGATAGGAGTATAACACTAGGAAGCAAATAAACACTGGACATAAAACAAAGTGCATTTTTCCCCTCAGTGTTGGAGTGAACCATTTGGTATTGCATGTCATAATACAGATCACTATTCCACATTTAACTATTCTCTCGTCCTTCAAATTATGCTGGATTACAGAAAGGCGTCTGTCTATATTCCCTTCATGCCTAATGCTCCGGTCTCAGCTAGGGTTAAATAACCTGATTTCATGGTGCATTCTATTGTGCAGATCCATTTCCATGGCACCGCATATGAGCGTCATGCTTAGCTTCAGGTCCCGGCCACTCCTGCTCTTTGTTCTGCTCTGAAAAGACGAAGCGGGTTTCCTGTGCTCCTTATAGATCTTTTCCCCTCTGTTAGACCTAGCTTCAGGAGGATAACAAGAGACGACGGCAGACTATAACAATATTTTGATGACAGTGCTAAAAGGACTCCTGCCTGGGTGCAAGGCTTTGATTTTACTGTACTCGTGATTGAAACAGAAAATTGCAGTTCTCTTTGTGAGAATGAAGGGAGTCGCTTTTCTTTGAAAGGCAAACAAAAGAGTCTGAGACAAAAAAAGACGGCTAACAGAAGATTACAGCCTGGTCTTGATGGAGGCCGGTCTCCTCGTCTGGCTAATGGAGAGGGGGAAAAATGGACACTTGTTCCATCGCTAGCAATAGTGTACCATTTTCCAAATAATGGAGAGGAGCCGCTGCAGTCGATGCTTACACTTACAGAGCATTCTTTTTTTTCTGCATAAATCACAAGAGTTAATCAGAGATCCTTGAGATGCATTTGCAGATACTTGTTTGTCATTTAATGCATGTTTTGACCATCAAGTATAATTTATCAAGATGGTACATCCTCTTGCCAGCTCTTTTCTGATTGGCCCTGCTTTTCTAAATGTAACAGTGAAAGAAATCTCACTGCTGTGCCAAAATGGCTTTGCAATATGGAAGCACTGATGAAAGGAAGTAAATTAGCCTATGTTGTTATACACGATGGAATCTCTCTCAGGATTATTTTAGTATTTCATTATTTTCGTAAATATGTTTAAGCATATGGAGGGAGATTGTCTTCTGAACTGCTTTTGGCATCTGTGACAAATTGCCCGTGCCTGCCAAACACCATCAGTGAAAAGGTTTTTATTTGCATTTGTTCTATTTCTGTTTGTTTCTCGGTGCAAAGCCTTGAACCATTTTTGATCATATGAGTTTCACTAAAAGAGATTAGGCATGAGGAAAATCTGACCTTTTGTACAAACAGATAACATGCTCAATATGACATATTTCCTTACATAGCAGTAGGAACCTAGAAATAGTACAAAAAGCTGAATATTCAATATTCAATATCCTGGCCATTTACTATCTTTGCTATCTTTTTAATTTCCTTAAACCTTTTTATTTCCAGCGTTTTATATATATATATATATATATATATATATATATATATATATATATATATATATATATATATATATAAATTCCTGCTTTTTAACATGGTCTCAGTCTCTCTACTGTATACTAGGAGAGCTCTGTGTACTAGAAGAGTTAACCTCATTAACTATTTAATCACAGTTAATGATGTAATGTATCAAAACAGATGTATAGCTCTCTGTATGTAAAGCTTGTGAGATATTAATCAAACTTTCATGTGTGCAGGAGGCTTTGTGGAAAAACCGTGTGCATATAAATGCAAAATGCCTTTATAAGTGTTGTTTTTCTGTAGCAGTGGTAGCATTGTTTGTAAGGAAAAGTGTCATATAAAAAAAAATGCATCCAGTTTTGGTATTCTTACTGTGCCAATCCTTATCATTAATACACTGTACACTGTGCACTGGTTTCTTGTAATATATAGTTCCTTTTAGTCTATAGTTTTATAGTTCACTATAACCTTATTGGCATATGCTGTCTAACTTTGGAGCAGAGCAACAAAACATCTTTATCTGATGTATCTTAGTTCCCTTGTCAGTGCTTGACAAACAGATAAAACCATAGATGTCTTTACACACGAAACATGAGCAAGGTCTGAAACCCAGAAAGTAAAACAGCGTGGTTTTTATTCATTTTACCAGAATTCAAAAATCACCTCAGCCACTGCTTACCACAGGCCACCTAAAAGTTATTAAAAGCTTAATAGTGAGCTTATTTATAGCTCAGAACGTGTTATTGTTATTTACAGTCATGATGTCAGCTTGATTTTAGCCCACTTGTAGCCAGCTTCTGGTATTGTTTTATAATCACATTAATGTGTAACTGACAAACCACATATGCCTGGCCATGCCGTCTTTCCCTGTTTCTCAGTGTTTGTAACATATCTCATCCAACTCTGAAAAGCTCAGTACGTTTATATTGTTGATAGCCAGACTTCAGCGTGTCCACGGTTGAGTGTCCATGTTAACGTCTCAAACTAATTCAAAGTAGAAAGATGTACTACCAAAGTAATAATGACATCATACTTGGCATTGCGCATCCTCAGGGATTGCCAGATTAATTAGAATGAGAATATCGTTTCTACACAACCCTGTGCTGCTTTTCCATGCCCTCTTTTATGAGAATCTTAATCATTTTGCTACCAGCCAATTGTGTCCTGGTTCACTTTACTCAATTTTCTACTGCTTTCTCTCATGAGCTTCTGTGGGCGCGCTCCATCAGCATTGTGAGTGCAGAGCAGAGAAAAGACTGCAGGCTGGACGTGTAATCAGGCCGTCTTAGTGGAGTCTGATAAGACGTGCTCACCGCTCTCAACAAATGAAAGGAGGAGAGCTGTTTCCTTTCTGGCTGTCTGCAAAGATGTAACATTAGAATTTCTCTCTCTCTTTCTCGCTTTCTTTCTCTCTGCTGTTTTTCTATTTACCTGTTCATTTCTCTTTCTCTCATCTCATGTGTGAGGTGGTCGTAGTAAACGTATAAAACCATGATGGATGGCTTTTCACTTCCTCACCACTGCTGACTTTAAGACTGTAGGCACAGTGCCTTCTCTCTGTTTACTGTGTTACTGCCAGAGCCTCACTGTTTTTACCGAAGCAAACCAACACACCTGCTAGTAGAGCTCACAGTACATAAAGTTAAATCTACTACTGCTTGTTTATTTAATTTTTTTAACTCCTTACCTGTAGCAGTAGCTGTAATGAGTACAGGATTTAACTTGGGTGTGTTGACTGGGTGTGTGCTTGGGGTGCATTTTTCATTGTTGTTTGATATATTTTAATTCAAAATATAGTGAAATTATATTCATCCGGTCAAGTATGTTGTATTAAACGAAAGAAAAGCCTCTTGTGTAATCAGGCTTCGATTTAAACTGCTTGACAGAATCAGCTTTAAATGGATTGTCTGAAGCAGGGATGCTTCCATATCTACTATTGTTTATTGCATTACCTAACAATGATCAAACTTCAGCATGAATAGAACGTAGGTATTGCTATCAAGGTTAACACGTGCATTCATTGATATTTGTTTAAATGTTAACCAAATAGATCTGCATTTACACTTTGTATTTAAACCATAAAATAAAAGTATAGAATAAAAATAAATCCAAATCCATCTTCCTCAATTGTACTACTGTAACTTACTGAACTCTGGTCTTCAGGTTCATATATTGGATTGTCAAGCATATTTATTTTATTCAAGTTTTTTTTTTGTAGTAGTAGAAGATTTGTTTGTTTGTTTGTTTGTTTATTACTAAGTCTGCTTTAGGTCCTTTTTGCAAGGTTGCATTTGTGTCAAATTGGCCACAAGCTTACCTTACCTGGGAATTGAGGGATTGTTTACAGCATGATTATACAGAAATTCCTCTTGTGATGATATGAGTTGTGGCAACATTTCACACATCATTTCAATCTGTGAAAGCCTTCTGTGTAGAAATTTCAGTAGTTAAAATATCCATTCTGAACGAGTGTGACAGCTTGTTACTTAAACTCCTTGTTCGCAAGTCCAGTTTCAGCCACACTCGAGTTGTTTATATGAGGGAGAGCTTAAAATGTAGTACTGTACTTCCAGAAATGTGCACCAAAAAGTGACTAAGACTAGGAGGCATTGTGTAGACTCGGGAAGCTTTTAAAACTCCAGTCCTCTGCTAAAGACATTGCAACACACGATTGTCTCATAAATCTCCAGTGCAGTCAGGCATCAGCTACTGTGCTACAGGGTACAATGAAGTTCGTTTCTTCTAACTAATGCCAGTGGGTTTTCAGCCTTTAAATGGTGCACACTTGTGTGATCTCATCAATAATCTTTAATCACTCACTTCTTTTTAAGTAATTCAGTATGATTCACTAATGTCTATTAGAAAATGTATTGTATTAAACATCGCAGTTTCACACAGATATGGTTCATAAGTTTCACAGGCAAGTGTGTACAGACAGTTGTCTTTATTTAGCGAAAACACACACACACACACACACACACACACACACACACACACACACACACACACACACACAAAAACACACACACACACAGCCTCAGAGTGTACATGAGTATATCTGCTATTATATTGCTTTTTATAATGCCTTTTTACCAGATGCTTAATGAGCTCTAACAATTAAAAAAAACTTTAAATTCTCAGTATTCTCATTGTAGCAATTTGGTGTCAAATCCCCTCACGGGATCTCATCTGTCTGTCTGTCTGTCTGTCTGTCTGTCTGTCTGTCTGTCTGTCTGTCTGTCTGTCTGTCTGTCTGTCTGTCTGTCTGTCTGTCTGTCTGTCTGTCTGTCTGTCTGTCTGTCTGTCTGTCTGTCTGTCTGTCTGTCTGTCTGTCTGTCTGTCTGTCTGTCTGTCTGTCTGTCTGTCTGTCTGTCTGTCTGTCTGTCTGTCTCTGTGTCTGTGTCTGTGTCTGTGTCTATAATGGGCCAGTATGAACCTTCACTCTCTTAGCCTGCCCTGTTTCATTAAATCCATCATCCTGTGATATTTTAGATCAGAGTGTGTCAAGTCTTATCTGGAAAGGGCCAGTATGGGTTGAGGTTTTCATTCCAGCCAAGCGTACACCACACCTGAGTCTACTGAAAGTCAATATGAGCTGATTAAACAGGTGGAATCAGGTGTGGCTTCTGCTCGATTGGAATGAAAACCTGAGCCCTCGCCAGCTCTTTTCGGCCCAGACTGGACACCTCTGCATTAGATTATACAGTACCTTGGTGCTGTTGAACTCCCCAAACAGAAGGTGTTGATTAATTTTCTATAACAGCACAGCTTGGCCAGTAGTTCTGCCTATATTTCTGAGTGGTATAAAGTACAGCCCTTGTTCTAAAGTCTAATCGTTTGTATAGTAACAGCTCAGTCACAAAGACCACGGAACTCGCATGATCTTAAAAGACTTATCATAAACAAATAAAATCAAACCTTAAACAAAATGTATATTCTTTATAATTTGGACATTTATAAGCATTTTAAGGATGAAGAGTGTCAGCACTTTGCTCTTACCGGTTTCTACCTGAGTGACTAATGTGTGTGTCATCAGGGAAGTGTATCATCACATCACATGCTTTTGTTAACAGTGATCCAGCAGCTGAATGTGTGCATTGCACAGTGACTTTTATTTTTTAACTCATTTCACGCTCAGCACTAATAAACACTTGGAAATAAATATCTAGGCAGTGTATTCACTCTGCTTCCACCATGTGCCACTGTACACTTCTACAAAAGTCCTCGCTCAGTCTAACAATCAGATGCTGGTATGAATACTACAGTTGCTCTGTAGTAAATAATACTATCTTGCAGTTGCCGAAATGAAATACATAACACATACTAAACTATTATTATGAGCAATAATTATTTCAGTATACAAAACTAGGAGGTTTTTCTTATTTCTACAGTGAACTGGGATAAGATTTGCTAGCTTAATGAACGCAGGAAATATTTTCCTGCGGTGTCTAACGTTGCGACCTGAAATAATTGATGAACACTCCGGGGGAGTGGGTGGACTAGTGTTAGCTTCAAGAAAGTAGTTTAATGACTGCATTATGGGGTATCTCTATGTAGAAATTGACTTGGGGAAATTCATTATTTCCCAATAGCTATAAAATGATAGTGTAATATCTTTTACTGCACTGAAAAATTCATAACTTTCCTCCATGGTCCTGAAGGACAAATAAAAATGAGTGTTGTATTTGCTAAGCAAGTATACCCTGGATAGTAGACGGTCATAAATTTTGTTATTTTTCTCATAAACCCTCCAGACATTCACAAAACATTGGGTGTTGCATTGAAAGCTCATCACAGTGCATGAGTATAACAGCCTCCACCTACAGTATGTCCTGCACATTAGTATATAAGTAAATGCTCTGTATCAAACTAGACACAGTACATTTCTACACCGTAGCTCTCTACACTGTTTCCAGAAGGTTCTGTTATATCCAGAGTGTGTGTGGATTTGAGTGTATGATTGTATCCAGATGTACTAGATGTAGGATGACATTTATCAAAGTCGTATGTTTGAGATGCGCAGGCTTCCGGTCTGTACCATGTAATGAAAGGATGCGAGTCCGTTGTAAGTATAAGTCTTATTCCCAAACGATTTTCTTTTTTTACACACATCCTGTTTAGAGTGCACTTCTTTAGTATCCAGCCCTCCTAAGATAACAGCTTTTTCTTCATGGAACAATTTTTAAGCTCTAGCAAGGTCACTGCCGTCGTTGACGATTTGGAAATGTGGACAAAAACAGATTTATTCCACATAAAATTAGTTTTTTTAAATCCCATGAATTTGCAAAAACATCAATATCATACTTCTGCTTCCAAGTGTGTGTGAATCACTGAATTAAGAAGACTAACCAATGTACAGTAAACCACGTGACAACAAAGATAATCACTGTTTCTGAAACTTTTCTAAACTAATGGGAAAGTTCGGTTCGGTTCATGCAACACACATTTCCACACAGCCTTAATAAAAGACTGATGACTGAGGCTCAGCATTACATAATAACATAATAGCTTTCACCATAGCATGCACAAATCTGTATTAAATGAACAATATTACACATTTTTTAGGCTTGTGGAGAGGAGGGCACTGCTGCCCCTGACTCATCATGGTCCAGTCACGTCTCTGACACCTGGTTAATACTGCGGTACTGAGCACGAGCTCTAATAGCAACATGCAGTAACAGCACTCGCAGGAAGCAATAACACCAGCACTATGCTATAGTATGCTTTCTCTTTTTTTTTTTCTTTATTGCAGGCCATGCTTGTCACTTTTTAAAAGAGACGGGGCTCTTATTACAACTCGTGTGACTAATGCTGGCAATTCGTTTTTATACCACCCCCCCTACCCCTTGTCTCTCTCGTGAGCAGCCCAGGAGCCTAGTATACAGAGGAAATTGCACAGATATTTCACGGATGTGGATATCTGCGTGACACCCTTTGCGTCGCTGCTATTTTTTTTACAGCCTTTTAACAGGTGTACGTTTACGCTGGAGCTAAGCTCCGAGAAATCCGAGTCAACGAGAATCACTTTAATCAAATTAGGTGCTTGTTTTTGCAGCTTTTTCTCCATCACTCTATTCCCTGTTTCTCCACGGCTGTCTCTTGCACGGTGTAAACGAGAGTGCTTTACTCCAGAGCTCTTGTTGATGGCTGGTTGTGACAGAGTAGGTGGAGGTGCTTAATGGTGAGGAACCCTGCTGTGCACTGAGGGAATACACAGCTGCGGTGATGTCAAAATTCTCCCGCTGAGCTTTTCCTATTTAAGCACCAGATTCAGCCAAACAGGGCCCTTTCTTCTGATGCGTATTGTATGTTAGAAGATTTGATGGAAATTTTTGACTCTTTTTGTGTCAGACAATATTCATTTGTCTTGTCATCGCTTCAGCAAACACTACATCTGAAGCGTGAGTCGCTCATGTCCTGATTGAGATCTGACACATAATATAATAATAATAATAATAATAATAATAATAATAATAATAATAATAATAAGTACACAGTTCCTATTTTTCTAGGGTTTTTTCTTTCCTATCATGAAAGAATATGTTTATAGAATATCTTTTAAAGGAAATAAAGTGATGGACTTCAATCTGAACTACAAAGCATGTCCTTGCTGCTGTGTGTGTCTTAGCAGGAGACACAATTCGAGGACACTCAGCGTTGATGCTTCTTTATAAAGTTAGCTAGCTTTAGAATATAAATGAAGCCTTTCTATACAGACGTGCATAAATATTGTTTTATTATCTTCACCTGGTCAGGCAGCTGATCAATCAGTCACGTCCTGGGTGAGACCTTTAACTTCTGTGGTTTTCACCCGATATTTTTTTTTTTTATAAGTGTTTGCTGTAGCATTGATGATGCTGTGTGTAGTTAGCATTGAGCTCCTCATGCTGAGTTTTATGGTCAAGATACTTTAGCAGGTTACTTTTGTTGAATTTTTTTTATTATCTTTGTACAGTATTTTCACAGTTAGTCTTTCTCTGTCTCCCTGTAGCTTATCTATATATAAGCAAACATCAGTGGTGTTGAAGAAAGGGCAAAAAAGGCTATCAGTTACCATGGTATTAAATTCTTTGAATATTTTTTGATTAATTATTTGAATAGCATTTTTAATAACGGACATTGACACAAAGGAGTATACAGATTCAGAATATACAATTCAAAATAATCAGTTTATGCCTAATGAGAGCCAGAGGTGATGCTGCCAAGGAAAAACTCCCTGAGATGATATTCAGAAGAAACCTTGAGAGGAACCAGATTCAAAACCCTTTCAAACTCTCTCAATACTCATTTTCTTTATATAACCATGTACTATATGGTCAGAAAGTGCAGTTACATAACCAGGATTCTATAAAATGAAGTCTGCTTTGTTGTAGTTATCAAATGTTCACTGATGTAGATTTGAGTACAAACCTAAACTAAGTGTAAAATGTTATTTTTTTAGCAATTGCAGCCCAAAATGTCCTTTTTACAGACATAAAAGTTAATAAATAAATATTCAGCAATTACTAACTCAGACTGAATGCAGCTATATTTGATGTTAAAAAATGTGGTAATAATTTGTTAAAACTATATATTGTACATTTTTTTTACAGGTTTAGAGTAATGCAGACTTTGCTTCAGTTTTTAATCATTTCATACTGAGATCCTAAATAACTGAACACTGTTGATATGTCCAGTATGCTCAGCTGCACATACTGTATAGACGAGGAGGATTTCTGCAGTTCAGATTAAAGCAAGGTGAAATATGTCATTTGGTTATTTCCACATATTGAGAGTGAAATAAATTTATAGTCACACTTCTGGCTTTTCAGTAGAACAGAGAAGTCATTGTAACTGGTTTTGTTCTAACCTATAGCTGCATAATGAAGAACTCATTAATGTGTGTGTGTGGGGGGGGGAATGCACCCCCCCCCAATTTATATATATATATATATATATATATATATATATATATATATATATATATATATATATATATATATATATTCCCCACATTCCGTACCTGCAGTTCAGTTCAGTTCTCACTTTCTTCCTGATTTTTAAAAGAAATGTTTTTACAGATTGTACAAAAGTAAATTCAGTATTTTCTTACTTTACAGACCACTTTCTCCTTCTATTTTGCTCATATATCTACTAAATATGAAACATGCATATAGCTAAATGCCAGGGTTTTATATTTACATAGTAGCTGATACCCAATCAAGACTCAATCAAGACTTTTATATTTACATAGTAGCTGATACCCAATCAAGAAGTATTACTTCTGACTTAGTTAGAAGATCTTTTTTTGTTTGTTTGTTTTGTGGCATTTATTTTCAGTCTTCGTTTTCCTTCAGAATTAGTGAAAGGATAATGAATGTCATTAAAAGTATCAGGTCAGTTGGAGCTCTGTTTGTCGAGTGACGCAGCATGTGCTGTCACCTATATTGCTGTAGCCCCTCAAATCAGCTCATCAGTGGCATTGTCCTACCTGTCTCACTGCTGCACATTAACAAAGACATGATGACGACTTACTCAAAGCTGCTTTAATCAGACGCACGCCATCTTGAGATGAGTAGCACGCAGGGGCTAGCGTGAGTTAGCCGGAGAGATGCGGTGTCATGCTGCATGCTCATAACTAGTCTGAATTAGGGTAATTATGAGTTTGTGGCTTGTGGGAAGCCTTCATGCCGACCTCTCTGCTAGCAGTACTACAAAAGGCAAAAACGTAACATAGAGAACTGGAATGATTTAAACATTTTTTCAAGTAGCACTCATTGCTGCTTCCCTTCTTGAGGGGAAAAAGCTTATTCAGTTATTACATTGTTTTCAGTATCATTATAAATATAAAATAATTTTGCCGGCTGTTTTCTTCCAAATCAGTCAGAAGCAGGCTGCAGTATTGCTGCATTGTTAAGTCCCTAATAAATAACAGTGAGTGCATGACGAACAGGAATAATAATAATGACCGCCATTTTAGGTTTGCCAGCAAGTACAATGCATAAACGCTTCCAAGTGGGAGAAGTACAAACTCTCCCCATTCTCCCATGAAACATGAATGCAGTCTAAGCTCTCAATTACGTACCCAGTGGTTTGATAACAGCCACATGAGATGCAGAGCATCTGTGTAGAAGAAGCATGAGGGGGAGGAAATCTTGGTGGGAGGCAATCGAGCCTTGCTCCACTTTCTAGTGACGAGAACTCTGCAGAGTGCAGTCTGCCGCTGAGCTGCTGTTCATTCATCATCATTAACTGAGCTGTTTCCCTTCTGCTCGCAAATCTGTTTCGCAGGTACCAGCCCTCAGTGACACACGTGTGCTGCATCATGGAAATGCAGCCCAGAGTGTTTGAAATCAGACCTGTCATGTTGTTATGCCTGGTTTGTGTGAACAAAGTAATCAGACTCTTCTGTCTCATTAGCGTACACGAAGCACACAGTGGCGTCCGAGTGACTGGACAGCGAAACTGACTACCTCAATGTGCTGAGAGTCCACTGGAAGCTTCATATGTTTATTTTACTTCTCACAGTTCACTTTTTCAGGGTAGTTGGGGAATAAATAGTTGTAATATAATATACATTTGTCAGTTACTCTGATAGGGTTATGATTTAAATTAGTTTTTAACAATAATTGTATATTTAGGGACTAATATGCAATATATAATAATAATAAATTAATGATGTAGTTTTTTTCTGTTTGTAATACACATTTTTTACTCAAACAATAAGTTACTTGACATTTTTTAAACAAATTGATTTGATTCAAAACCTGAAGCAATGAAGAGCTTCAACTATTTGGGAGCTTTGGAAGAAAAGTCTTCTGGGTAGAGCTCCATCATCAACATAGTTAAGAAGATACCAAGGCTTACAGGAATACTGTTTAAAATGTACAATAGAGAATTTTTTCAATTAGAGAAGTTGTGATGGTATTACTCATGTCTTTTCCATGTCATGCCGCAATTCCATTACAAACTCATTATTTCATAGTATTCAACAAAATAATGAAAATAAAAATGAAGACCTCCAGGTATGCGCTTTTGACCGGTATTCTCTGTAAATTCTACCTCCACCCAAATGCATGGGATTCAAAGCTCTCCTGTCTGTTTGTTTGTCTCTTTCCATCTAACCTGAGCTTCAGCATGTGCTGAATAATTCTTTTTATTTTTTTATTTTTTTTTATAAAGTACATCACGTCCTCTAAATCCTCATGATTCAGCCTGATTTCAGCTTCCTCTATTCTGGTGTGTGTGTGTGTGTGTGTGTGTGTGTGTGTGTGTGTGTGTGTGTGTGTGTGTGTGTGTGTGTGTGTGTGTGTGTGTGTGTGTGTGTGTGTGTGTGACACACAGTCCACTGACAGATTGCTACTTGAAAGAACGTCTCATGTAGGATGGACTGTAGTGAGGTATTAGTCATTGAGGCATACTTGTTCTTTTTTTTAGTTTTGTGAATTAATTTTGTGTGCTTTTTGCCCTCTGTGAGTCTTTCTATAAAAAATGCAGACGTGTGCAGATCATTCTGACGCCCCATCTCTAAGATCAAGAAATCCTGAAACGATTCATTTTTTGGTAACTGTTGAGAGCTGCTGATGCATAAGGAGTAAATTCTTGGCTCTGAGTCCAGCTCAAGCCGTTGGCTGCAGATTGGCGTTTTTTAAACTTGGTTTTAATGATCTGACTTTTTAAAGCCCTGGCTCTGAACGTCCATCACTCGCCTCTGGCACTTTCTAAATCAAACCTCTTCTTTTAGCATGCACTCACAACTTGCCAAGCTCACATGATCAAATGGGTGCACTGCTGTAAATTACCTCCTAAAAGCATGCATGGCCTAGCTTTTACAGGACTTTATACATCACCTGTTTTTGTCCAAATTCTGTAAGAACTCTAAGAAGATTTTAATGGAAGTAACAGAAATGTATTGTTTAATGCTTGAAGAAAAAGGCTGGCATAAGGATAAAGCCCAGATGTGATGGAAACTCAATTTTGGAATAAAAGATGATATAATGAATGTTGGTACTGTTGATTATCTAGTCACTGCTGGCCACAATAGAGACTTTTCTTTCCAGTGGTTTTAGGCACACCTTCAGTACTTTACATGTTGTACAGTTTCGGCTTGCTGTAAGTTGTTCTTGAAGAATTAGTTCTTGAAGAACTTCTTGAAGAATTAGTTCCTGAAGAACTAATTGTATGCTTTTATTCTGTGTTCAATCGCAGATTTATTTACTCTAGACGATAACTCTGATAATGGTGGTGTCATCTTTGCAGTCATTTCTGAGTGCATGTTTCACTCCAGCTGGCTAATTCAATACATCTTAATCATTCATGTATCAAAAACTTAACATTATGAACTTGAAAACTTAATCTTTTAAGATTGTTGTGATTTTTAATGCTTTCATGGGCACAATGAAAATTTCTAGTCACTTTGGCCCTTAAAGCTGTACCTCTTATGCACTGCAGTATTACATATGCATTGAGCCTTTTCAACAATTTTTTTTGTTTTAAAAATAAAATTTTTGTCACCAATGTACCTTGTCACCCCTCGTTCCAAACTTACATTCTTACACACATAAAAATGTGTTATTTCCCCTGGCATGACATTATCCCAAACAGATTATCAGAAATCTGTTACAGCAGCCAGAATACATTCTAACCAACCCATTAGGATATAATTGTTTTCCTGCCTGTAGGACTTTCTGCTTCCCTCATTACTCCTTAAAGAGTCACTCCAGCAGCCTTTTTTCCTGTTGTCACGCCCCTGCATTTAAACACCATCTGCATCACTAGCCTGATGCAATCACCACTGAAGGCGGCATGGGCGGTGTCCAGGTTATTTATTTGCTAGTTGAAGCTAACAAACAGTTTTTGGTAACAAAACGAATCCTTTAGTTTTCAGGAAGTGTGTATTTCTTATAAAGCCACTTGTGTTAAAACGTCTTTAATATCCTTTCCCATCAATGACTGCCACAGTCTGAAAGTCATAGACATCAGCAGATGCTTGGTTTCATCCCTGGGGATGTTCTGCCAGGCCTTCACAGCAGCTGTCTACACTTCCTGGGGTGTTTTTTCCTTCGGTTTTAGCTTCAGCAGGGGAAAAGTTGCTCCATTGGATTCAGGTCAGATGATTGACTTGAATATTACTGAACATTCCTTTGCTTTATTTTATTTTATTTTATTTATTTTGGAATCTAGTTTTTTTGACCAAATGGTTTGCACCTTGGATTAAATGGGCTATGTCTTGTCTTGATTCTTGACACGTATACAGTACACCTACCTCCTGGACAGTAATCTTGATCTAGCCTACTGTTGGAAAAGAATTCTTCTGTCATTCACCACGGATCTCCACAGAAGCTCTAGGATCCAGTGGCATTATGAATTGTGGATTGTAATTTGTAAAGCTTCACCTACACAATAAAAAAAAAAATTTTGGTGCTGAATTTCAGTTCATGGTAAATGCAGAGTCATTTCATGTTTTCAGGAAAAGCAGCTTCATGTCCTACAACCTTGCCAAAAATTCTGTCAAGACAAACAATTCAGTTGAGTCTGTATTGTTTTACTATTGTTTTAGAAATTAGATTTAAAAATTCCCCACTGTTCTCTCTGTTGTCTCATTTATAGCCTACCTGTAAACCTCCCACCACTCCCTGTCCTCTAAAACTGATTTCTGGTGTCTGGTAGATGACTGTTGTTATCTGACACTTACATATTTGTTGACAGTGTTGGAATGAATAAGCCTTATTCCCTGGCTGATCTAATGACATGATGATTCTCAACTCATGATAAAGGCCACCATTTTTTGTAAAAACATTCGTTTTGTTTAAAGTAAGAAATGATCAAAAATCACTTTTTTGCTCTATTTTTTCATGAAATTCGCAGAAATTTGCTCTCTGACCTCAGCTTGCATTGAGGGACTGCTCAAAGCCATGGCGTAACCCTCGAGAGATAAAACCTCTGTAACCTCAAATTGAAAGCCAGCCTTGAACAAAACTCTCTTTTCATCAGCGAGCTATTCATTTGAACTTACGAGTCTGCACTGCATGGAGTGAAGGCCTTTGCTGGGCTGAGGTCTATATTCAGTCTATTCTCTAGCATTAAAGTGTAATCTAAGAAAAAACCCTGCAACGACTGTGTAGCTTTTGATAAAATGTTGCAATTATTATTATTATAGATCAGTGTCCTTGTTTTACAAAAAGATCCCCCAATAACTGCATTACTGATGGAGTGCACATTAGCTGTTGTAATGACAGTTTTACTGTGCTATTTGAAAGGGTACACGATGAACAGTGCCTATAAAAATGCCCGTTAAGGTAAGCATTGTTATAAACACCGACATATGAGGATTGATTTATGCCTTTCCATAATGGAAATAAATTCTAGCTAGAAGACTTGCTATGTCTTATTGGAGTCTCAGGAGTGTGACATTGCTATTTGTCATTTAAAGCAGATGCATGCTGAGTATAAACACACAGTCTGTATAAAGAACACCACATGAAGTATTAAGTGTGTTAAAAATGACATGAACATTTATGTAAACCTACAGGATGGGAACAGAAATATCTTTTTTCTCTCAGAGAAATATTTTGTATTGCTGCTCTTGCTATATTAACCGATATGACTGTATTACAGTCAACTTCAGAATTATTGTCATGTATAAGAGTGGTTAAAAAAAGAAAAGGAAAGAGTAAATGTCTTGGTTAATTAGCTTAAATATTACACTGAAAATATGAAACTGGTCATTCTTTAATTCAAGTTATTTGTTTTTTCCACATAATCAAAAATAGATGTTTTTCACAAAACAACATATTGGCTATTACCAAATGAAGCAAGTATGAAGCACTGGATATATTTTCTCAATCATTAATTACACAAGAAGATCTGAGAAGTGTGTTGACCATAAATCAGACATCGCCTAAAAAAGCCTGATGCCTGAAAATACTAAAATCACACAATAAATAAGGTTAAAATGAGTCAGGAGGTAATTAACTTGCTTGGAAGAGGATGCAAGTGTTTTTTACCCCTTTAGACTAAGAAGAGGATAGATTACAATGCAAACAAAAAAATAATGATTTCGATGAAAACATTTTAGGTTTTACCATATTTACTAGTCTACAATTTGACTTCACCTCCCTGCCAACAGACTATTGGGAAGGTGAGCCAGCAAAACATTTTTTTTTTTCCATCTAACTACAACTAGTAGCACCTGGAGTTTGCTAGATGCTGCTAGAGCTGGAACCAACTTCTATAGGCAGGCTGAAACAAATACAGGGCTTTTTGGCAGCAAGCATTCAAAGTGGGTTTGGCATGAAACAAAAGGTGGTTATTCAGAAAAGAACAAAATCTCTGCTGTTAAGTATGTATGGTGGAGAATCTGGGCTTTGGGAACCTAGTTAGGACGCAGAATTATGGACTCCAAGAAGTAGCAGAAGTTGCATATCTGGCTACCTCGACAAAGACACTACAACCGGATCATGGCTGGATGTTCCAGCACTGCAGAGAGCCAAAATGTGTGTCCAAATCCACAGAAAGACAGTTCAGTGACCAAACAACTCAAATGGTTAAGGCTCTGTTTTGCCGATTGCTTGATTGGGGTTCAAACCTCAGCATTGCCAAACCGACACTTTTGGGCCCTTGATCAAGGCCCTTAACCTTCTCTGCTCCAGGATTGCTGTATCATAGCTGACCCTGTGCTCTTCCTAACAAGCTGGGTTATGTGTTGAAAATCTGTATGAGCTGTAATCTATATTTGACAGCTAAATAAAAGCTTCTTCTTTTGACCTGGAGAATGCAAATGCAAAAAAATATAATGATAAAATAACAGGGGTTAGTGTTAGAATGGCACAGGGGTTACAGTGGTACAGAAAGTAGAGTGGCAGAGGGGATAGAGTGGTACAGAAAGTAGTGTACCCCAGGGGTTACAGTTGTACAGGAAGTAGAGTGGCACACTGGTTAAAGTGGTACAGGACGTAGTGTGGCACAAGGGTTAGAGTGGTACAGGACGTAGTGTGGCACAAGGGTTAGAGTGGTACAGGACGTAGTGTGGCACAAGGGTTAGAGTGGTACAGGACGTAGTGTGGCACAAGGGTTAGAGTGGTACAGGACGTAGTGTGGCACAAGGGTTAGAGTGGTACAGGACGTAGTGTGGCACAAGGGTTAGAGTAGTACAGGACGTAGTGTGGCACAAGGGTTAGAGTGGTACAGGACGTAGTGTGGCACAAGGGTTAGAGTGGTACAGGAAGTACAGTACCCCAGGGGTTAAAGTGGTAAAGAATGTAGAGTGGCACAGAGGTTAAGAGTGGTACAGGAAGTAGTGTGACACTGGGGTTAGAGTGGTACAGGGAGTAAAGCGTTCCTCACTATTTAAACACGTGTTTGGTTTCACCTTTCCTGGAGGTGAGCAGTGTAGCTAGCCGCTGTAATGGGGCTTATATTACTCCAGCTGTTTTGAGGAATGTGAATGAGATTTAGAATGAAAGCTTTCTGAGCTTTAATGTTAGTCTCTGAATTGCTTTATTGTTCTCACATTTTCTCCTGCTTTAACACATGCACACACACATACTGAAGTACTACATTTCCCCAAATAAACTATAATAAAAGGGGAAATTAAAATACAGCAAAAAAATGTTTTGGTTTATGATCAAGGGAATGATCATTGAGCATTATCAGCATTGTCTGTGTTAGCTTGGTCATTAATATACTCATTAATATTACAAATGCATCTTTTCTTTGCAGAGCTACAAGCCGTAATCAGTTTAACACACAGTATATTACTCATAAGTGCTAACACTGGGGCACATTATAGCAAGATTTAAAAACAGTTCAAATCATAAAGGATGTTTTAGAACCAACTCGCTAGTTTTCCCCATTTAAATGTTCTTAAGCATAAAAAAACTTAAAGCACTTCAAAGCCTTTCAAGAATTAAGAATTATCTAAACAATTAATAAACAGCCAGAATAGGCAATGTTGTATTACTGTTCCTCACAACATACTGTATAAAATTCTTTAAAAAGAGAGAGAGAGAGAGAGAGAGAGAGAGAGAGAGAGAGGGAGAGAGAGAGGGAGGAAAAATCCTTCCACTGGGTTTTACAGTAACATAGTCACATTACATAAATCTTTTTAGAAAGCATTGCCAGAGGTTATCATAAAATGTGACAGTCAGAGCAAACCAGAGTGAAAGAATAAAAGATATATAAAAGTATATTATAAGAGGAACAGGGGGATTTAGGATTGATTGAGTTTTTATCTTTCTTTATTTGCTCTCCACTTTAATGGGCAGAGAACATTTGAGTCAGTAATTGGACAGTTAGACACTGCGTTGATATGGTACAGTACAGTACATGTACCTGATAAAGTGGTCAGTGAGTGTCACTAATAAATGAAGTGTAGACTGAGAGGATATTGAATCTTTGTCATCTATTTGTGTTGGTTAAGTTTCTGCTTATCTTTATTTGTATCGTTGCACATCTATAAAATTGAACAGCAAAGCAGATTTTACGCTACACTTGAATTTTTTCTACACCACTGGATTCCTGCTCATTTCTCTTAGTTTAGTTCTCTCTCTCTCTCTCTCTCTCTCTCTCTCTCTCTCTCTCTCTCTCTCTCTCTCTCTCTCTCTCTCTCTCTCTGAGTATTGTTCATTTTATTTAAAAGTACTTTATAAATATACAACATATTCATATGGGATTGGATTGGAAGTTTTTATGGATTGTTTTGGAAGAGTCTCTTAACTATGCTTTGGACTTTAGACTTCTGGCTTCTATGGACACTGAACTTAACAGATGAACAAGGTTCGAGATTGGAAAGTCCCACGAGACAGGTGTTAAAAAAAAAAGTAGTCACAGGAGAGAAGGAGCTGAGATTTTCTCCAATGACAGAGAAAAGGCTTCACTTGTTGTCTCGGATACATTTCCCCCAGGTACAGCTTGTCATTTTCAACCTGAAGTGAATTGCCTTTCATTTCCAGCATATGGACACATTAATTAACTATCACAGCAGGATTTAAAACCATGCCCAAGTTCATACTCTCATTTTGTATGATAATTATAACTGTCATAAACAATTTTTAAGAACACTTTGATTTAACTCTCTGATAGCTATCACTAAAGCATGTGCTCAGAAAAAATAAAGTTGTTTCTGTAACTGCTTTCAGCAACAATTTCTACATGGCCAGGCTGTAATAACCAATAAGGAAATTTCTCTGCAAGGTCAGTTCTCTTCTCAATTATTTTGTGCATGGATAGGCAGCCCACACAAAAATCTAATTGAACAGGAACAAAGTGCTAGTTTAATGGAGTACAAGAAAAGCCTGGGATTACAACAGGGGGATATATCTTATAGGAGCGATAGCTTTGAAGAGTTTAAAGAAAGTTCCAGCTCCACTCTTTAAGAAAATGTACAGTGGGAACAGGAAGCATCCAGAAGTGACTAGAAGCAAGTAAAAAGAATAACGGGAATGAAGATCCGTGTGACGTAGTGTTTTCATTGCTGCTGTTAAGATCAGTGTGTTTATTGGGAACTTCTGGAAAGAGGGTTGGATAGGATGAGAGCCACTGAAGGTGGACTTCTGCAATCTAAGGGAAGGTCTGATGGAATTTAGCAAGACCAACAATATCAAATACAGCAGCTTTATTTCAGAAGAAAAATAAAGAATAAAGTATGGTGTCCATTGGACTTTTCAGTCAGTCCATTGTAGACACGCTGAAAGAGTCTACAATCCAAGGAGAAACTGTAACATACTTCAGTTATAAATGTAAAGGAGACAGGGTTTTGTCATGGATTATTTGGACAGTTTGGCTCTGGTAGGATCATCAGATTTGCATTTATTACCGCTGAAAAAGAACAGGTGGAGTTCTTTAGATTCGCAGAATACAGTGTGTCTCAGCATTTTACTCTCCTTGTTAAGGATTCCGATACTGAATTGAAGATACGGACAAAGCTAGAAATCCTCCTGAGGCACCGAGTGGAGATAGAACTTTAGTTTCTCTCTGGAACTGAGCGAGTGCTTGTGCTGTGAGCTTTTCTCTCTTACCTGTCAAGCCATAATCCGGTGCCTGTAGTCTGTAGCTGTAATGGCCTGTTTTCATTGGCCTCGATTTGAATTTGCCTAAACGTCACTTTACTGCTTGAAATGAATAAGGTATCGAGTGGAAAAAGTGAGAACAGCTCGGCTGCCAGGCCTTAAGTGCACATACAGTAAGCAGAGTCAAATGTTATACAAATATTCATTTCCACTGAGTCACCTGTTTTTCTTGGTGTCAGTTGATGCCATCGTTGGCAGCGCAGATCTACTACATGAGTGTTTGTACTGTATATGTTTTAAAAACCCACAAGATGTGGAAGGAAATAACATGAAATTTGATACGAGTTTGAAGCGCTCTGTCTTTTGCTAGGTATTATTATAAGAAATGAATCATAAACACAGCATTAGAGCATTTTCTTTTCTCCTCCGTTAGGTTATTCAGGTTGGTTTGTTCGCCACGTTTCTTTGAAGTGATTTTTTTTTTTCACCACAGATATAAGATTAACAATCTTCTGAGTCTTGAACAGTCTTCTCTACAACATGCAATGTTTCAGCTAATCATACAGACAAAGATATGATTGTGAAGAACATAAAACTCTATCAGACCGCATTCTTAAGTCATTGGAGCCTGGCCGTGAGGTTTTAGCAGCGAAGACCTCTCCAAAGTTTGCAAGGTCGCTGAGAAGCAACATCTTTGTGGTACTTCAACATTATAAAAAAGTATCAAGGTTTCAGCAAGATTGTAAAGTTTCCCTTGCTTGATAATCATGTTTTAGTGAAGCAGCAATGAAAAAAAATTACTTTGTTTGTTTAGTTTTTTAGTTTTTATGTAACTTTCGTGTGTTCTTGTGTATCTTTCACATCCTGGCCCACCTCAAATGTCAGAAAAATAGCTACAACCTTACAGAACATGCCCAGTGGAAAAGTCAGTGGTTGTACATCAATGTCTGCCATCACTATGTCATGTACCTGGCATTTGTTTTTTGCTGTGATGGAACATAACCAGCCCTGTGGGGTTTATTCTCCCTTCTAATATGTTATAGCAGCTGGCAGTGTGTTTGTGTTAATAATAACACCTGCACTGCTTGTTTATTTGCCAGGGCACAGGTTTAAATTTCCTCTTCTAATTGGTGAAAGCCATGATGTCAGCTTGCTGTGTGTATTAGGTGGTATAAGTGCTGCACTTTATAGTAATGTGATTCCTGCGTTCCTGCATTGACTTCATTAACGTTATGGACTTCCCTTTGGAGAACTTGTTTCGGCCATGACTTCTCCCTGTAGAATGAAATTCGGGAAATAAAAGGAGCACTTTGAACACATATAGCACATGTACTGTAACATATAGCTTATACTCCATTGCACATATACAGTAAAGACCAAACGTTTGGACACACCTTCTCATTCCACTCCATCACTCTCCTTCATGGTCAAATAGCCCTTACACAGCCTGCAGGTGTGTTTGGGGTCATTGTCCTGTTGAAAAGGTGGTGTGTCCAAACTTTTGGTCTGTACTGTATATACAATACATTTACACACATTTGCACTTTATTCAAAATGGTCATGCTGTTCTGCCTCCAAACTGCCTCCATATCAAGATCAATAGCCTTTTTAATTTGAATTTCATTTATGTTTGAGATGAGCTTTTATTATTATTTTATTTTATTATTTTTTTTAATTAAAATCAAATTTAATGCAATCTGGACAAAAGTCCAGATGTTTCATCTTGATTGACAACTACTACATGAAATAAAATGCATGTTTTTGTATATTATTGTATTGTGAATTATCCTCATTCTGCTTTGATCAGCAGTAATTACAGTACAGTGTACACTTGTTGTCATCGTTTTGTAGTCAGCTAACTCCAGGATGGAACATCACAGTCCTCATGCTCAACTTCACCTCCAGTTCTTGTAACACCAATTGCACCATCAATTGCATATACAAGTTAGGGGTTCAAATGTTCATGTGCTTTGGCTCCCTGAAAATTCCTCCTAGCGTAATACAACATAAAAAGAAAAGCAGCATGAGTATCTCATCTCTAAATGTTTTCAGCTTTGAGAGAAACACAACATTGTACTGTTCGATGTACTCTGAAGCAGGTGTGTTCCGTTCATTGTGAAAGGAAAAATCCAACACAAATAAATCTAATACAAATAATCTAATATAAATAAAAAGCTTTAATGCATTAACATCTGCATTTGTTTGGTGTTAAGGAAAAAAAAATTAAAATGATTTAGCTAAATAGCTTCATGCAAGCACATCTGCTATTCTTCCACCACATGTTAGAAGAAAAGAAGCAGCCATGAATAGATTTGCAGAGAGAAATGGGCTGTATGACAATTCTGACATAGTAAATCAAGGGAGTAACATTTATGACAGAAGGACAATGGATTCCAGTAAGTCAGGAGAAAGTGGAGCAGAGGAAATGCAGCCATGTTTTCAGTCACCATCTCCTCAAAGACGGTCTGTTTTTTACGCTACAAAAAAATTGAGAGTGACAATTAATCTAGTGGCAGGCTTTTTTTGCGAATGTAAACGCTCTGGTTTAAATGAGCTATGACCTCATAAATGCTCTCATCCATCTGCTGTTAGGATCCCGCTTGCCTCGGCTAGAACACGCATGCAGCCCGGGTTATCACTCTCCTCCCTCTCTTACTAACATTTGTCTTTCATTACATCCCTTCCCTTTCTAAAAATCTTTTAGACCATTTGAAGCACGTTTCCTGATTTCTCAACCGCGTTTGCTCCAAAAAGCTTTAAAAGCTTAATTTATAATTGCGGTTCTTCTGAGAACTCAAGTTTGAGAAGAGAACAGTGACACATTTTGAAGGCAGTTCAGTTGAAATCAGGGACCTGTTTTCAGTTCCGTGTCATATTTTTGCACTTAAGACTCGTATCTCTGGACACTTTTAGGCTTTGATGAAAGACTTTAGTGACAAGCTTAACACTTTTCTTTTGAACAGAAAGTTAATTGCATGAAAAACGATGTTCTGGGGAAAATTGATGGTTTTCAGGATGAAGCTGTCTCATTTTATTCCTCTAAATTTTGCCCCAAACACATAGAAAGGCATTTTATGTAAAGTGTGATTGATTATGCATTTAAAGGTACATTTTACAGTGAAACTTTGCTCCTTATAGAGAATCTTGATTATAATTTAATTATAAAATGTAATTGCTTACAATCCCAATCATACACAAACAATACAGCATGCAGTGAAAGGCTTTTCTCTTCTTTTAAATGTTTGTGTCATTAAAAAATAGAATAATCTAGAAGAAAATATTGTAGATTACAATAAAAATAGAATTGAGCTGTACATGTAGGAAGAGGGACAAATGTAGAAAATATAAAAATACAGTATGACTGATATAAAAATGATGAATGTTGTATATGAGCACAGTGACATTTTGTTTTCTTCTGCATCACCTTTACGTTCTCTGTATCACCGCACCGGGTCCCCATGAACTCACTTTTTAGCTTAGCCTGTTGATTCCAAATGTTTGCTGACGTTCTTCTGAAACAGGAAGTCAGCGTGGCATTCAGTCGAAATGCTTGACTGTCTATATCGAGTTTGTAAATGCATCAGAATCAAAACAGACCTACAGTATGACAGAGAGCTAGCAACATATGGAGAACATGAAGAGATTAACCAGAGACTTTTACATCCTCATACTGACTCACCTCATCACCCAGTGACATACTGTGCTTCAGCCTTGAAGAGGTCGAAGTTTCTAAAATGTCTCTGTATGTTCCTGTCACATAACCATGACATTTTTCCTTCTCTTAAATGAATGAACTCTGACCATTTGATGGAGGAGGATATACACAACCAAAAACACTATTGTAGAGCAAGACTTACCTTCAGGGCAGGATGTGTGTCGTTCCACTGAGCGTTTAATCGAACATTTATGAAGTTGTGCCTAGATCAGATATTTCAATTTTTTTTCCAAGAGGAGACAAACTTTAAACATTTTTGAAAAAAAAAAATATTTTGTTTTGTGGATTTTTTTTCCCCCAGCTTTACTTTCATATTGCTGACCATAAAACGAATGAACAGGTAATAAAATCTCTCTCTTAAAAAACAAATCTGATTTCTTTTCCTTTTCCATTTTTCTTTTTGTTTGTTTGTTTTTTTTGGTGGGGTGCAGGTCAATTTTAGTCCAAATGCCCAAATTATTTGCGTTCTCACAAAATCAGTGATCAAGTCATTTGTCTAACATCTTGTATTTTATCTTGCTTTCTCAGGTTCAGTATTTTAATACAGAGCAGCACACAGCATGCTGCTGGTACAGTGTAGATCAGTCCTGTTCTGTATATCTTGTCTAACCAGATGGACATATTAAATCATTACAGTCCCGTTGGTGCAAAGTCACTCTTTATCATTTCAAACCTCACTGCTTTCCAGTCCCAGCTTTAGAAATCCGTGAAGCCACGCTCATTAAAAAACTTCCCTCTCTTTTTCCATTTCTTTTTTTTAAAACCCTACTTCTGTACCTGCCTTTATTTCCGGATCACAGTCTCGGCTTCGCATATCATGTCTTTTTAACCCTTATGCTGCTGCCAATTCTGCTGCTTGTATTGATCTCCTTTACCCTGCAGTACATGCTGTGAGGTGTAACAAAGACAGAACTGCTTAACCTGTGTGTGTTTGTGTGCGTGTGTGTGGCACACGGTGGAAGACAAGGCCAGGCTTTTAGACATTTCTAATAGACATCTTTGATATTTGTGAGTTCTTAAATGTTACTACAATGACAGCTAGACTTAGCACTGGTTACATTCATATGTTGTGTGTGGTGTTTAATATAGTACAACACTCACTGCTTTAGACCAAACAAACTGATAAAAGCAAAATATAAGGCATACAGATCAAGACAGCAGGTAGTGCATCCCTCACAAGGGGGCAGACTTGCTCTCTGCCTCCTTCTCTGTTGTTCACTTTCCCTCTCCTCCAGGGAGGCATCTGTTGTTTTGTGTTGAGAACGGACATCTGATGTGATGTTTTTACCCTTGAATGGATTGTTTCTGGTTGTTTGGAACTGGATAAAAAAGGGCAGGTAGTGCTGATTTAAGAAAAAAAAAGGAATAATTTAAGTGCAGAATGGGCCTGTGTGAGGTGCATGTTTTGCTTCGATCTAGAAACACTGACTACACTGAAATCCTGTAATGAGTGTGTGAACAGACAGTCGTTCAGGGGAAGAGAAACAGGTTAATGTGCTTGCGCTCGCCGTTTCAGACACAAACTGCACACTGAAGAGGCAAACTGACAGACACATAATCAATGCTTCAGATCTTCACTGACTATTCAGCAACTCCACCTCTAGTCCACACAGCAAAACGCACAAATTCTGTAAATAAATAAATAAATACATACATACATACATAAGTGAAAGGCAAATGACATCCGAAGTGCTGAAAGCGAGCAGCGTTTTCCCTACATGTAGTATAACCGTGGACAGAAAACACTGTTGCGTCATGTCAGGTGCTCCTCGGCGCACTCGGATCCATCTTTGCTGCTGGTCACTGAAATGGACTCCATTAATGTAATGAGTTTTAAATTTATGGAAGAGGTGCAGCAGCATTGTATCGCAGGGCAATAACCGAGCGTACTTCAAAATGGCCTTTGTAAATCAATGGCTGCTTCCTCCAGAGCTTTTAGTGCTGCCTGAGTGAGTGCCGCTGCTCTCCATCTGCAGAGATGTCTGCTGGATCTGATTAATGCGCAAATGTTTGTTTTATTTGGGATGGTTTATGCATTAATGAATCGACAAAGCCATTGCGGACATAAATCATAGGTCAAAGGGCTGGAAGCTTTTTTTCCCCCTCATTACTTAGACTTTCTGTGTTCTTTGTTGTGCACCTTTTCTCAACTTCTCTTCATTAGTATTCATCTTTATGACAGTATTTGTGTGTGTGTGTGTGTGTGTGTGTGTGTGTGTGTGTGTGTGTGTGTGTGTGTGTGTGTGTGTGTGTGTGTGTGTGTGTGTGTATGTATGGTAAATTACTTCAGAAGCCTTGGGTCTCCTAGATTAGCTTTGGGATGCTGATATAGAGCATTTATCATTTTGCACAGAGAAATTCCATAGTTACCAAATGACAACATGTTGCTTTTACTTTCTAAATTGCTTCATTTATTTTATCATAATAGAATGAATTGAGGTCTGTATTTAATTGCCATTACCAAGCTAAATGCTTAGTGAACCTGTTTATCTCTCAGCCCAAAGAGAATAATTAATTTTGCTCTCCCGATTCAACCTCAGTGCAACCTCACAGCTTTCATGATGAACTATATATTATTCAGTCATTAACCTTCTGGCTTACAGAATGCTCCACTAATAAATTCCCCAACCCCATCTCTCTCTCTCTCTCTCTCTCTCTCTCTCTCTCTCTCTCTCTCTCTCTCTCTCTCTCTCTCTCTCTCTCTCTCTCTCTCTCTCTCTCTCTCTCTCTCTCTCTCTCTCTCTCTCTCTCTCACACACACACATACATATCGTTATCTCCTACATATATCCGAAATATTGCAATGATCAGTTTAACAGAAGACAGTCTCGTTATTTTATCGCATTGTAGTGACCTGACATCACTTTAGTGCTCTCTGCAATGATCATTTGTCCTGTCAACAACTGAATCATGCTCCACATTTTTCCCCCTCCTCAAACCATGCGCTTGTGCATGCGGTTGGAGCAAATCTCCATGCGCATAAATTATCAGAATATCCAATTCAGTGGGGTATTTCCATGGAAATATAACCCAAATTCAGCGAAAAGAGGCTTCGTTATATGCAATAAGTAAGCTTTTATTTCAGGGCTGTGTTTTAGTCTGTTGATGCCATAGTAAAAATGGCTTGAAAATGATTTGGTAACCCAATAGCCTCGAGCTGATAGAAGAAGAGAAGGATTGAGCCAAACGAGAAAAAGATGTGCACTTGCAAGAAATCATGAATACTAATGCAGGTTGTTGTCCTCTATCTGGAAGGCAGATCGTATCATGGATGAGGCATTGATGAGGATCAGTTCGCTGGGTTCTGCTGTTCATGCTGCACATTATAGTGCACATGTACTCTGGCCAAACACCCTTTTGCTGGCTTCTCGTCCACTCACGCAAGGCTGCATACAGAAAGAGAGAGAGAGAGAGAGAGAGATTTTTTGAAAATGCACCAAATTCCAGTCTGGATCTTCCTCTGATTACTACCACTTCAGACACAGACATGCACAGAAATAGGCATGTAGATGACATGATAAATAGACACGATTTGCACATCTGTACAACATAGTGGCTAAAATAAAAGCAACTCTAAACCAGTTTAGCTCATTTTGTTGATCTACCCTGGCTTATTTAAATATGTACTTCCTAACAGTGCTTTATGAGAATTTATGAACCCTTTATGATATATCTTTCATTGTAGTCAGAGCACATTCCATTAGAAGAGCCATGCCGTGTTCTTTTACACACTTTTTTTTCCTGCTGGGCCTCAAAGTGATGCTGACTTTCAAAGCCAGCCGTGTAATGTGGGTTAAAAGCTCATTATAATTTCCTGTAGGTTCCTTTCAAGCTTTGGCCCTGCTTTGCTGGCCTCCATTCATGCTGCCTTTAATCCCTGTGATCGTTTATCCGCTGTACCTGATTCTCACACAGAGCCGGTCCAAGAGGCTCCCTCAATGTCGCACTCCTATTATTACAAAAAAGTCAGATTGTCCCAGTCAGGCAGCATGAGAAAGACAGGTTTAACACCTTTTCCCAGGAGCTAGAATCCTGAAATGGGCTCTGAACACTTTCCTTGTGACAATCACATAGTGATTCAAATTAGATTCAGAATTTTTGGAAACTGTATGGACCAAGCTGAAACAATGGTGTCCAATATGAGCCTGCTTGCACACCATGCTATTATTATTGCTCTTGTTGAAGTGCTAAAGAAATAAAGTTCTTCAGACTGGCAAAGCTCTACCATTGCTTGTTTATTTTTGTACCTGTATCTTTCACCTGGTAATGTGGATAATAATGTAACTACTTTCAGGATAGTGTGAATATCTTTCAGGTTTAAGATGCACTATTTAGTATTGTGGTTTAGTGGTTAGCACATTTGCCTTACATCTTTATGGTTGGGGATTGGATTCCCTCGTTCGCCCTGTGTGTTCGGAACATGCATGTTCTCCCAGAACTGACAAATTTATGTTCTACCTGTGATTGAGATTTGGGTTTCTTCCTCCTGTCCAAAAGTATACATGGTGACCTGACGCGTGTGTGTGTGTGTGTGTGTGTGTGTGTGTGTGTGTGTGTGTGTGTGTGTGTGTGTGTGTGTGTGTGTGTGTGTGTGTGTGTGTGTGTGTGAGTGAGTGAGTGAGTGAGTGAGTGAGTGAGTGAGTGAGTGAGTGAGTGAGTGAGTGAGTGAGTGAGTGAGAGTGTGTGTGTGTGTGTGTGTGTGTGTGTGTGTGAGAGAGAGAGACCGTGCTCTATGATCTGTTGGCACCCAGTGCAGTTTGTCCCCTGCTGGGATAGACTCTGGCTCCCTGCGATGCTGTGTAGGACAAGTGGTACACACAGTAGATAACTGGATACAATATCTGTCATTAGTTAGCTTTAAGAATAAGGCTTTAAAGGTAAAAGTATACATACTAAATGAATAAAATTTGTAGACTTGAGCCTAACACCGGAGCAACATGAAACAGTACAGCGACCAAGCAGCTGAAAACCGGAGCACAGCCTTTGCCGTGCGGTTTCTCTCACTGCGGAGCACAGCTGAAGTTTGATATCTGCACTTTAAGCCACTCGATTTATGGAATAGCTGAGTGATAAAATGGATTGAGCAAATCATAGCGACATTTAAATGACCCTGCTCATTCTCCCCATCCTCATTCTACTCTATACATCTGAACTGTAATGGCAGTTTCCCAACTGCAAATGGATTCACATTGTGCTCTTTGAATAAAAGTGAGTCAGAGTGTGATAAGCTAATTTGGGGCTTTAGACAAACCTTAAACCCTACTGTTCCTGCAATAATGTCCACATGTAAATTTCTTGCCCTTTAATAGCTCCAGAGTGAAGGGGATAATGGCTTCTCTCTCTCTCTCTCTCTCTCTCTCTCTCTCTCTCTCCCTTCTCTGTTGCTCTTCCACTGCTAATAGGTTGAGATCAAATCATCCATCACTTTCACTTAAAAAAAAAACCTCCTTATATTTTCTACATGCATCCTTTTAAAGAATATCTCAAGTGATATTATTCCTGCCAGAGTGCATGAATAGCAGTAAGATGAGAGTATTTCTGTCATAGCAAATATATTTATTTTTAAAACACCTCCCCCCTTAGCCTTTCTTTCTTTCGGTCTTTCTTCTTGGAGTTTTATGCCAGTGTAGCAGAGCATAGACACCACCCCTGAGGTGAGGAGAAGTGAAGCAGTGAGAGTCGATGACCTGGGCCAAAGAGGTCAGCCACTAAGCCGAGTACACATCCGCTCACATAGAGGCCCGGTTTCACAAGGGACAGGGTAGTTCACATGCTCCGCATGGGAGTTAGCTAAAAATGCAAGATAAGAGCAGGGAAGAACTTGATGTAAAAGAGAAAATGTATATATTAAGAGCCTATTTTAGATTTTATTTGCCTAATGAAACAGGACTAGGATCTGTAAAGAGAAGACGAGAAAAGTTACATCTGTGTGCGTTCACTCAGGCACATCCTCCAACAAGACAGCACCGTGACCTTATGACATCCTGACCCTGTGATCCCTCCTGACACCACGGCCTAGGACTATTGTTTCCAGCCGACACAGTCTGCTGATCACAGCATGTGGCTCTTCCTCCTGTTTTAACACACTCTTGCTTTACATCTTATATCATGTCTGTGTAAGAAAGCCAGGGTTTTCTGTTCTTGTCCATCCGGGGTGGAGGATCTTCCTACTATAAGCAGAATTAGAGCTACGATACTAAAACAAACCAGAACACGGTTTAACTCTGCAGCAAACACAGCTCATTATTTAGAAACAAATATTTAGAGAACAGACAATAAATACGGTCAACCACACGATTATTGGCACGCTTTATTAAAATATAAAGGAAAAGGAATTATATCAGCTAAATAACTGAATAATACATGACCAAATTAGGTTTTTATACTAATAGAGTTTTCTTTATCCGCAGTAATTATTGCCATCTCGGCACTGACTTTTTGTGGAATTTTGATAGAAGAGAATAACAGCACGGATCCTCTTGCTGTGATATCTAACAAAACTGCCCAACAACACCTGCAGAGGAACTTGGACAGTCTTCCATATAAAACATGTCAAGTTTCTTTATATTCTTATGTCTTCTTCAGCTCAGACCACAGCTTCTCAACAGGGTGTAACTCTGGATGGTGAGATTGTGTTCATTCTGTTCCTGCAGTCATTTCTGTTTTATTTGGATCAAGTTAGGGTGGATTATGTTGCAGGAAGATCCACCTGCTTTTGGACTAAAAATATGAGAAAGTGATTATTAGAGAAAATGACTAAGTGATTATTCATGTGTTCAGCCTTGTTTATTTACAGGCTACAATATAAACTCTGGGGACAGAAAGCAAATTAATTAGTTATTTTTAATGGGGATGGTTTGCATTCATTTTAAATATTCTTTAAGGATGTCAAAAGAAATTTCTTAAATTTAAAAGTGTAAAGGTAAATTCTCTTTTTCAAATATGTTTTTAAATACACTTTAAATAACTGTTTAAACTGTATTGCTACTACTAATACTATTATATATTTACTATGTGGTATTAGTTCAAGTGGTATTTAATTTTATTTAATGTAGTATAATTTTTTATTTCTTGTTTGTTAGTTCTTTGTTATTGTAGTCTTTATCCATGTATTTGCCCCACATGCATGTGCTTTCCTCGGGTCTTAAGAGCTTTCCAGAATCTTTCCAGATGCTTTCAGTAACTAGAGTAAGTACAGTACAGGGTTTCTTCCTGTAATCTTATTACTACCAGTAAAGCATCACAAGCTGTGGAATGATGCAGAGCAACACCCTGACTGGCTAATTCTAGACCACCTTTCCATACAGGAAACCCTCCATGTCCTTTCTCAGACCGTTACAAATTTTCTGTTTGTTTTCACAAGTGAATTTCAGATCTTGAGACGTGATAAACCCCTGTGTGGTGTAATCTGATCCTCCAGGTCTGAGGCCCTCACTCGTGCACCATTGGAGCCAAAATGGACTTAGTGTGTGTGGGAAGAGATTTTTTTTTGTACCCCGAGGCTCGGCCTCGGGTGAGCTGCTGGATATGTTGCATGTGTAGTTGCATGTGTAGGAAGCTAAAAGTCGATCCTCCAGCTCAGCTAAATTCCTGCAGAAGCATCTACTGTTTTCTTACAGACGTGGCCTCTAACATGTAGCTTTTAAACTGTCATTTAGCATTTTAAATGCACGTATCAATTTCAGCAAGGCAGTCAAAATGTCAGGGCTGAGCACAATAATCCATCTGTTTAAGTGAGCTTTAGGGAAATAAAATGCACTTCATAAACAAATGTTTACAGGAATGGCAGTTGATTTATACACAGCTATTGATCTGTTCACAAAAACATCACTCTTAATTCATCAGAGAAGTAAGACGGAACTTGCAAGGGATTCTGTCGTCTCATAATTAATGGGAAGTTAATGTGTTGACAGTTTGAAGTTAAGTCTCAGGTTTGGTCAATTTACTGCCAATTTGCAGACATTTCCATTAGCTGAAGTTGACACATAATCTCAACAATGCAGATAAATAACCCATTAGTTTTTGTTTTGTTTTTAAATAGTGACTCAGCACTGACTTGCCATTAGCACATACAGCATGGATGTATTTCTTTTTTAATTTATTTATTTAAAATCCTGCAGTTTCTGAAGTTTCCTCTAACGTCACTGATCTTCTATTGGGTTGTGTTTCCTTCTATTGAATTGTGTTCTCATTTTGAGCCACTGCTTTACACACTTAAAAGTACATTTGTAATTCATCTGTATTTTACTGATGTAGAAGAAGAAATTGTTTAACAGTGTTACAACATTGTGGCACAAGACTACGGCCCAGTATGAAAACAGAAATCATCTACAGAGAAGAAATTAGCTCCGTTATTAGACATTAGAGTTATCATCAAGTACAACCGGGTAATTAACATGGTGTGTGCACATATATGTATATATATTTTATAGATATAGAGAATATATATTTATCTGTTTAGAGAGAGAGTACTGTATATAGCTTCTGTGCAGGGGTAATGATGTTAAAGACAGTAATTATACAAAAATGATAGGAAATCTTTCAAAATTCAAGGTTTTGAATATAATAATGACTACATTATAAAACTCTTAGTAGACAGTGTTTTTGTGAGCTTTTTTTGTTTGTTTTTTAACCGCAAAATTTTGGTGAACTCTGGATTTTTGCTGTTGTTAGACAAAGCTGGACAGTGATGCTTTTTGTCACTGACTTCTCTGTACAAATCATCGACCCTGTTTGGTTTAATTACTAACCAGTTGCGATATGATTTCAGTCAGTACCCCTGTGTTTCCTTTTTGCTTTTCTCTGCTCGCATGCTTTCTGTGTTGCATCAAAAACCTCTGTGTCATTAACCTCAGGCTTTATTGCTCAGCACTGCTGCGATGGAAAGCCGCAGTTGCCATGCTGACAGCTTTACCGGATCTCTTGTTGTTTCTGCCATTATCACTGTTTTTATTGCACTTCCATGCATCGACTTACTGGGTCTTAAAAGTTCCCGACCAAAGGCTGCCGTCCGCAGGTGAGAATTCCAGCCGAGAAGGCCGAGCTGTTTTCTCTCGAAGGCCTCCCGCTCTCTCTTGCTGTTATCTGTTTTTGCGCTGGTGTTTTTGTTCCCAGAAGGCTTAAACACAACAGTCCTGAATGTCTGTGTAACACTGCAGGAAAATACAGTGCAGTTTGTTTAAGCTGCAGCCATTTTCATCCAATTCGCCGTACTTACTGTGTATAAATACAAGACCAAGAACAAAAACATGCACAGAGAGGTTGAAGAAAAGAATTTCCCACTTTTGTGAAATGGGTTACAGACATTTTCATTGAAATTTACAAAAAAAAAAAACACCCCACCCCACCCCACCCCATGTCTACTAGCTTACTTTTCATTTGTGCCCTTTGATCCCTGTGCTTTTATTTTTGTGCATCCATTGTCATTCACAAAATCAGTATAACAACAAGCTTCGAGCTGCCTTTTTCTCCTCCGCTCAGCAGGAGCTATGAATGCCCATCACTTCGTCTCGGGTTAAGTAGCATTGAGTGTCAAGGTTGGCTAAACTGGCCGAGGCCTGAAGTTAAATACACCCCCTGATGCGAGGGGCTTCCAGATCTGTGCTTTAGAGAAAGAACCCAACAGCTGGAAGATGCGACCCCTGTGCCCCATTGAAGTCGTTCTACATGAGGTGGATGATGAATGAAGCACAATTAGACTGTGGAGGTTTACTTCAGCCTTTTGTGTGAGGCATTGCTCCCAATGTGACGCCTTCACCCTTGCTTCTGCAGTGTAGAAATAAGCAAATATGCATTGGTGGGTAGATGAGTGTCTTTAGACTTAAATGCTGTCTGGTTTGTTCAACATATGCTCTAAAGTATTATTACTCTAAAAAGTATATATAATGACTTGAAAGATGATGCTGATCGGAATGTTATTGTAGTTCTGCTATAAAATATGAGCTGTTTTACTATGTTTAAAGATGTACAGAAGAAGATGTTTTGTTGAGTGACATTTAAAACATGAGTATCTCTGACTCTGCTGTGGGATTTAGGTTTATCAGGAGTGTGTTTAGGATCCGAGCCATGCTTAAATGTGAACTTTCCACTCATGTGCTGTGACATGGTGTCTGGGTTTCTGGGAGACTGCACATGCTTGTGTCAGCTCAGTGGGCAGAGCCGTAATCCGTTTACTTTCCCCTGTCGAGAGGTTTTTTACTGGACACTGATGTGAACTGACCTAAATGCATGCAGGTGGATGTATGGGGGAATGTGGAAGTTTCTGTGGAGAAGATTGTAGGGTTTGCTTTACTAGCTGAAAATCAAATTCTCAGCTCCATTTGTTCTAAAAGAATCTGGTAGCTTGGGATTAAAATGTATACATGTTTTATTGGCTGGCATTTTTAAATAATTTCTAATGAAGTTGTAATTCATGACACAGCTATAAAGTTATCTCAGCACTGACAAGCCACCACCGCTGGGCCCTTGAGCATCAACTGCTCAGTTGCAGACAGTCAGTATAAATGAGAGAAACGCCTGTTTGTTAAATTGACAAAATGGACAAAATGTAATTTCTCTATCAATATACATGCATACATATACCTCTGTAGTGCATTTTTCTATACATGCAAACATCTTTGTCCTACTCTTTCTTCATGTATCTTATATTGCACTCAGCTCAACATCCTGCAGCTCTAGTTATATCACTTTAAATCTATCCCAGCTGTATGACTTCAGAAAACAGTTTACTCTGAAGTAATGCTCTGCAGTCACTATTCACTCTTAATCTATAGCAGTGAGAACAGAAAACTAATGTAACCCTTACGCAGGTAAAAAGTCAGTTGGCACTCCTGAAATTTGCTGATGTAAATAGTTTGTAAGATTTGTTTTTATCTATATATAAAATGTGTAGTAATTGACAATTGTGATAACTCTCAAAACACCAATAAGTGTATGTGTTTGAAGAATTAAAGAATTCGACAGGAAGGAATTCATGTTAAATCTGTAATGAACCCATTAGTTCCAGGAGCTCTTGGTTGCTTCATTCCGCTTGACTACAAACTGTTATAGAAAGGATATTATTTACATTTACATTATTTAATGTCCATTGTCACGCAAACAAAAAAGGATGGGTTCCTTCTGAGTCTGGTTCTGAGTTTTTCCTTGTCACAGTCACCTCAGGCTTGCTCAATAGTGATAGATGTTAGACATAAATATGCATTTCATTTGTAACTGTATTCTGTTTCTATACTTATGCAAAGCTGCTTTGTCAGTTGTTTGAAGCGCTATACAAATAAATTGAATTGAATACGTGTACTGCTCATGTTCCCTTCATAAATATTAATCTTATTATCTTTTTAATTCTCTCTGTGTGTGTGTGCGTGCGTGCGTGCCTGCGTGCGTGTGTGCCTGCGTGCGTGTGTGCCTGCGTGTGTGCCTGCGTGCGTGTGTGCCTGCGTGCGTGTGTGCCTGCGTGTGTGCCTGCGTGCGTGTGTGCCTGCGTGCGTGTGTGCCTGCGTGCGTGTGTGCCTGCGTGCGTGTGTGCCTGCGTGCCTGCGTGCGTGTGTTCCGTCCATCTTTCTGTCATGTGATTGCTTTGGGATTCTGCTCTGGTGAAATGGAAATTGGAGGTGGCTGGATGTTAACCTGCTCTATTTAAATGCCATCCCAAAACAGGCCCGTGTAATTAGATAGGAGGCCACATTTGCTGTGAAGTTTTTATGGCTTGGGAGAGTGGACATGAGTGCACTATTAGTTCCACCACTGCAGTTTCGAAGTAGTGACTAGGTCAAGGACCAGGCCCTGGTTTACGATTGCAGTAGGACACGAGCAAGGCTCCTTAATATATGGACACTGCTAAAAAAAAAAAAAAAAACCAGACGGAGAGCGGCAGTAAATTTGCAGTGCATTCCTGCTAGTTTTTCTTAAACAGTATTACTGTTGGATTTAAAATGTTTTCTTAGGTGCATTAGTACAATTCAGGCTATAATCGTGTACACTCGAATTTGTTTTCTTTCATAATAGGAAAAGATCTACATACCGGTTTTATATCCATTCTGTAAAACCTTAGAATGGTGAGCTTTTGTTATTATTGTGGTTGCTTTGCTGTGGTGTTGAAATGCAGGTTGTGTATGTGTTGCTGTTTAAGCCCCCAGCTGTGTCTGCTATCAAAATGTGTAATATCCTAACAGGCATTTCCTCTCGCCAGGTAAATCAGCTTAAATACATAAAGGCGTTTAGCACAGCAAGGCTTTTGTACATTTCATTGTGTCAGGATTGTTTAGTCAATATTAGTTTTGCTGTAAATCAGCAGCTTTTCAGCAGCAGAGACATTTATTTTCGCAGGTAGCTTTGGCACGCTACATCAGTATATTTGTATATATTTGTGTATGTTTATTGTTAGCTTCCTCTAGAGTGTTTTGGTTGCTGTAGGTGCCTTATAGTCTCCCATGGGACTTTTCATGTGTGTGAGATGGAGAGAAAGAAGAAGCAATAGAGTGAAGAGTGCAGTTTAGATTCAAATTACTATCTCGATGTCAGTCTTCAGCTCCTCTAGTGCTTTTGATGTTTATTTTTTCTTTAGGGTGTGTGTTTGTTTTTATGACTCTCAGGATAAGATAAGAAAGGCATAACAATACTGATGGGTCGTCCTCAGGCTCTTCTAACACACACACACACACACACACACACACACACACACACACATACACACACACACACACAGTAAGACACCTTATCTCTGCGTTTGCCTCCATTTTGCTGATTCCTTTAAGGGTGGTGTGTGTGTGCACATGTGTGCATATGTGTGTATCTCAATTGGTCTCGATTTCTCTCAGTGTTGTGCATGTCACCTCAGACTTCATTAGAAGGTTTCCCAAAGCCTCATGGGTAGCGGATGTGTTTTCCTCTCACTCTCGGGTCGTAAAACACTTCAAAATTGCCACGTTTCTGTCACAACGCTTGGTGAATTGAAAATACCATTCCATTGTAAATCAGTCTCCAGCTGCACCAAAGTAAAGCCTGTGTCCTCTGCCCACCACTCAGGCTAATTTATTTCCTGTATTGACCATGTCTCTGTGAATTTCCTCTCCCACCACACTTCACCAGAGCCTTCCCAATATGAAGGCACATTTTGCTCCTTTGCTTTTCCCTTACCTGGTTTTAATTAAGTTTGCTCGAGTCGGGCTCTTCACCTCAGGTAACCTCACCTCTCATGAGGGAAAACAAGTGGTGTTGCTGGGATTTCTCAGTAAGCTGTGATTTTTCTAGCTTTGGCTCTAGTGTTTGTGGGTTTAATGCTGGATTTTTGGATTTTATGTTTGTGAATAAGAAAGGAAGAATCTCCATCAGATGCAACTTATTATTTTCCCTTACCCATCCTTACTTACTATTTCCCTCGAATTATTAGCTGCTTTCATTCTTAATAACAACTTTCAGTGTTGCCCAGAGAACCAGAGTCCCAAGCCACATGCGTTGAGAAGCATGCTTAACAGGTCTAATCATAGTCCTAGTCAAACTCTTGACCCCGTGTGTATTTTTTTCTGCTCTGATCCTGTGTGTGTGGTTGATGACTTCAGCGCAATGAAAGAAGCTTGCCTTGGTTTAGATCACACTCAGGGCAGACGAAGGCTTGTGTGCAAAACACAAATAAAGCAGCTAGGCTGGGGGATTGTCCTTGACAGGCCGCTTCCTCTGGTAAATATCACCTCGTCTGCGCCTTTTTGGATTGCACCGCCTCACCTCCATCATTATATTTAAGTCTTAAAACACAGCACTCTATGGGCCATGTGAGCACTTTCTCCTCATTGAGGACCAAATTGAAAACATTAGTCAGGGAGCACTCTGATTATATTAGGAGTTATGTGAATTCACTAGAGTCAGTCAAGGAGAATGGGCGTGGCGGTGGGAATTACTGACCCCTTGAATAGCAAATTTGTATGAAACAAAGATTTCCAAGGGCTGAGTGGCAGTTACTCTTCAAATAGTTTTGTTCTTATTTTAATGACTCTGTTGCATGTGGGCATCATAATTCTGTTCAGATTCATGAGGTGTAGCGTAATGCTGTGTGCATCACTGAGCACTATCTTATTCTTCTTATTAAAGAGTCAAAGTCAAAGGTATAGTAGGTTTTAAAATGTAGGGTCTGTGACTATAAATTGTTTTTATTTACTCTATTATTGTTTATTATATAAAAGAAAAAAAGTGCTGCTCTTATTTTCTAAAAGCTTTAATGATGTGAACCACTAATTGATTCAGCACGAGGTGTCAGATTGTTAGTGTAATAATTATCACTACATCTCACCAATCTTTGTGCATTCAAATGAAATAATTTCAAAGACAGAATTTGCAATAGGCAACCTTTTATACCACTTGCAAAAATTCCAGTTTTTATAAAATTATTTCTTATTACTAGTTTTTGCTATGAACAGTTTTTCTACCACACAATGTAGTATGATAACATCTAGCCTTTGCCGCAAAAAATAAAACCAGCAGATTAGTGCATTGTGTGGATGATTGGCTGTTGTGCATTGGTTTAAATTCTCGTGTTTTACTATAGAATTCAGTTATTGTGGTGTTGCCACAGCTGTATGTATGTATAGGTTTTAGCGATGGCTTTAATGCAGTTTGGCCAGTCGGATTTTAGAATCGAAAGATAGACAACCTGCAGGTATGGGGAACAATTATCTGTCTCTTTGCTGGCTTTGAAGGATCCAATTAGTCATTTTGTAGTTTCCGTTAATAGCCCTAGGAATTACAAACACACACACACACATTCAATCATGAAGCAAAACTAAATGCAGCATCATCTTAAGTCCACTTCTTTTTTACACAACTGGACTTTTCATACTTTTTTGCTGTCTTTATCTTGTCTTGCATATCATATCATTTCTTTTATTTTCCAGATAGGAAATCATTACCTGTCAAGAGACACAATTTCCATCTTGTGCAGTGACCAGTGTGAGCGAGACTAGTTGGGGTTGAAACAGAGACTGTGTGCTCAGACTCATCTCACAGATAGCTCGAAGCGTTTTGCTTTGGTTCTTTATGTCATCGTAGCCTGTGCCACTAAATTGTAGTGTACGCTCATTTATAATGTGCATGATGTGTATTGTTGGTGTAGAAGATGCCTAAGTGTGCTTTCTTTGCCCAGCTATTATTGGATTTGCAGGAGAGGAAATGTGGCTTTTATCAGTACTCAGGATGTCATGGACAGTAGCTCGGGGAATGAGGAAAGAGAGAAAAAATAGACAGAAATCAGACCAGTTCACACTGTTGCTACAAGAAAACACACAACACCATGCTCATGCACATCTGTTTAAACTTTGAATGCAAACTATTTACTTGTTTGAAATAGTTTTTTCTTTTGATATAACACAGAGACACATAACAGTATCCAAGTGTAGGATAAACACCAACATCAGCACAACATTATTGTCCCTGCAAACATGTGAAACCACAAATTCCACTGTAACAGCCACAAATTGGGAAGGGGAAAGTCCAAATGCAGAGAAGCATAACACGATTGTAAAGTATTAGGTTAAATACTGGCAAGAAAAAAATAATCTGAAACGCTCTACAACTAATGGTGAATGGAAAGGCAGTTATTTTGTGCATATTGTATGCACACAGTGTGGGCTAAACATCTGCTTGTGCCCTTGAGGCCTCAGCATGCATGTAGACGAATCCTCTGTCTGCCCATAATCAGGAAGTTCCAAAACAATATATTCGCATTCGCTCCTTTTTGCAATGCACCGTGGCCATGTAAACCAGTGCAAGCTGTTTGGGTTTGGGGAGGAGGAGAAGAAAACAACGAGTGTGTGTTCAGAATAAAAGCAGCCCTGAAGAAATGATGGGAAGCAGATTCGTGCTCAACAAAAAAAAGTGCACCTCCCTCATAAAGAGTGCATCAAAGGCAAGAAAGCTAATCTGCTTGAAGGCTGAATGGGATGAGACTGGACACACACACACACACACACACACACACACACACACACACACACACACACACACACCTATAGATTTTGGCATATGAAAAGGACACAGAGCCCCACATAACAGCATGCTGCCAGGAGAGCGAAACCTGAGACACACTTACACAAGGAAGGAAATGTATAATTTTCTGGAGTTTAAAATAAAGCTAGATTTCTAAACGTGCAATATTTCTCTTCTTTTAAACCCAAGGGCCACAGTCACTTCCGTTCAATTTGTATCGTTGCTTGTGAAGGCATTTGGAGCTTGATGATTCAGACACCTGACTGGAAAACATTTTGAAACAGTGATCCAAGGAGTGACTTGTTTAGATCTGAATGCTAACATGCTGATCACCAGATCTCAACCAAATGAAACACTTATGGGAGATTTTGGACCAACGCTCGCCTCCAGCATCAGCAAAACACCAGAGGGGGGAATATATTTTCACAGAATATGAGATGCTGCAGTCAGTCTTATTTGGATTTTGACACTTTTGCTGAATTACAGTTGTCTCAGCTAGTAGGAACTTGGACTATCTTTTAAGTAGAAATGGGATTCTGTTGCTGTTGTTTTAGTTGAGGGGGAATCCCACACTTTTCTATTATGGTACTAGTGTGATTCATTCACAGCCATTCCCTATGATCCAGACTGTTGGCCCCGGACCGACCTCAGAGACTCCAGTCTACATTTGAGTGCCTCGGTCTGTGAAATACGACTTCACTAAGAAATGATTTTCTTGATTTGTTTGTAAATACAGATTGATTAAAGGAAGTTCATTCTGCTGTGTTTGCTTTCAAGCAATCATTGCATTATTCACCCTCATCCTACATTCCACCTTACGATAAGTGACCATAGACATTTTATTGTATAACCTCTCTGGCACACACAAGTGCAACACGGGTCTGAAGGGAAATGAAAGAAATAACACTGGAAAGCTAAGCCATAAGTGGGTTTTAAAATTCACCAAACACCCAGATTGGTCAAGTCCAGCTGAATAAATATTTAAAATTATATACACTGTATAATTTTTTTTTATTACTAAACACACAACTGAATAAATAACGTGGTTGAATGTATAAAAATATGCTGTCTCTCTCTGAACTTGTATAGTGTGTGATGCTGATGAGTGGCTTGTTAAACTGCCATGACTAACATCGCCAAGGGGTTTTTTCCTACTATCAGAGTGCACTCTGTTCATGATTCTTCATATAATTCAGATTTTATAAATACTGTCAGCTATTTTGCTCAGCATATTAGTTAATACCTTATAAATGTGCCAGTAATTTCGTTATTCATTCGTTTTAAAAGCAGACGAGATGCGATTCACAGATATTCACTAGGAAAATGTGGCAGTATGAGAATAACGAATATATCTACAGTACGTAAGGCTTGATACAAAAGTACAATGTCCAATTTCAATGGGAATTTTTTTCATTTTGGTTTATTTAGAATTGTACAGTTCTGGTGAGACCAAAAACATCTGCACGTTCATCTCATTGAAAATCTAATGACCTTCTACAGCAACAGAGCATTAGCTATTAATGTTTGTGCCGTTCTAAGCCTGGGCTATTTGTCTTGACTCTTTCACAGGAAATGCATATACAGGATAAATAATATGACAAGTTCAATAAGTTTGATAAATTCCCTGACACAGATAAATTGAACATATTAGTAGATACTGCTGCGTGTCTGATGGAGAGAAGAGTGACAGAGCTTGAGGGAAAGTGGTTATACTATTAGTCATTACAGAGAGAGGGAAATTGTGTGTGTGTGCGTGTGTGTGCGTGTGTGTGCGTGTGTGTGTGCGTGTGTGTGTGCGTGTGCGTGTGCGTGTGCGTGTGCGTGTGCGTGCGTGTGTGTGTGTGTGTGTGTGTGTGTGTGTGTGTGTGTGTGTGTGTGTGTGTGTGTGTGTTTTAAGATGGGAAGAAATGTTTTGACAATAGCGTGTCTTCGTGTGCTTTTGCCAGTAATTTGAGAAAGGACCAGGGAGTTGGCTATCACAGTGGTAATCCTTTCTCTTTAGGGGTTTGGTGATGTGACTCAGAATTAATAAGAGTCTAGCAGGCTTTGTTTTTTGTTTTGTTTTGTTTTTTAAAGAAAAACAATTTCTCTAAGGTGTGCTGTCTGGTTATTGATTTGCACTAAATCGTTTCTGCAAATTCTAGGATGTTTTTTTGTGGGGGTTTTTTTCTTTATCTAGTAAGTTGTTTTTTTCCCCATGGCTCTTCCTGAGTATCTACTAGTTAGACATACTCAACACTTTTTAATAGAGATGTCACAATGTCGGAATACCCCCCAAATCGCCCATTGGTTTCAGCTGATAACGACGATTATCCGTGCTGTCCGACATCTGCAGAGTGTTTAAAAATAGTTGGTGATCAGGGCCCATTATATCCTGTCAGTCAAAAAAAGTGTGTTGGACATTTAGCAGGCACCTCGTGCTGTGTGAAGAACATGTGGAATTACTATGCATTTAAAGTTGTAAGCTCTGCACTGTTAGAATTTCATGAAGTGGAACTACTAAAACAAATCTGGTTACCCACCTTAAAGCTGGCAACGAGTATGGCGTTCCGTTAAAGCTAAAAAGGGTCAAGCTTCAAGACTCATTTTACTCATTTAGCACAAGCATTCAGCAGCACAAGTATATTCAATCTGCACAGCACAAAAGCTAGAGACATTACTCAGAGTTTATCTCTCTGCACAATCACTCTATATATCCCAGGACCAGGACTCTCAGCCACTTGTAAATCACCTTAAACCTTTCGCAGAGGTCTGCACACTGGAGGTATGACAACAGTTCAGTTCATGTTAATGTGAGAGAAGATCATACAAAATGTTAAGACATTTTATCAGTTTAATCTCAGAATTCAGTGAATGTAGGTTAAGAAAGTAAATGTGAATTGTGTTTTCTGTGTATACAGAAAATGTTTTCCTACTTTGTACTGCGTCTAGTATTCGAATAGCCAAATCAAACACAATTCATATAGAAATCTGTTTGTGGAATTTCTTTTATGGTTCTCTGGTTGTGAATGTTTGTGAAGTCCTAAGAGGCGTTTGTTTAGAAATATTTGAGTTGGGTGTTTTTGTCGTGTCTGTGGTAATGGGTTATTGAGTTAACACAAATTGGAGACTTTGTGCTGTGTGTAAGTCTGTTGTTCTCCACTGTTAGAGGTACTATATTGGTCTAAATAAGGGCACTGATGTAATCTCAGTCCCATCAGGTTGGGCAAATAACACCATCTCTAGTGTTTCTCCTGGCAGACAGGTTGCCCTGTACAAATACACACACACACACACACACACACACACACACACACACACACACACACACACACGCACACAATTAGAACAGCAACAATTGTTACTAAACCAAACCTCTTTTCTTCATGAATCCTTTTTTGACTCATCAATCTTTACTGATACAAGGTTAAAAAGAGCTTATATCAAATGTTTGCCAGAGAAATACGCATGTGTGTGTGTGTGCGTGTGTGTGTGTGTTTGTGTTTGGCTGAGGTGATCTGCACCTAGGAAGTAAAGTTGTCTCTAGATTTGGTCTGACCGTGACCCTTGCAGTAGATGCACTCCTCCCACATACACATACACATACACACGTACACACAAACACAGGCATAGTGATGGATGTTTCCCCCTTTTATGAACCCTCAAGTATCTGTACACACAGGTGTGTGCTTACATAGCTCAAAGACCTGAAGTAGTGACTCCACATCCCGTCTCACTCAGCACACCCACTCAAACCCACACTCAGGCCCACTTCTCTGTACATAGCTTTGGAGTACTGCAATAAATTAGCCTTGTTGACCCTCATTATACACACACACACACACACACACACACACACACACACACACACACACACACACACACACACACACACACACACACACACAGGGGTTTCCTGCTCCAGCTATGTATGTGTGTATGTCTGTACATACACACAGACTTGAGTAGCATCAACAGCTGCTGAACCGGAGGCTCCAGAAGTCTGAAACCTCTTATTAGGAAATGTATTTACAAAAACAACACACCGAATCAATTATCCTAGTTGATGTTTACCTCTGAAAAATACATGATTTAAAAACTGAATTATATCGATTCTCTATGTAATCATATTTTGTGGAATAAAGAGGGTTTCCTTTTCACAAATGCTGCTACAGTAGGTACATTCTCTTTACAGAGCTCAGAACTCTTACTTATCCAAAGAATAGTTTTTTTTCCCACTAACAGTGTAAATAGATGTAAACTTAATCACTCTGGATATAACCGATCTAAAGAGATCTAGATAATTCATTAGAAAGGGGTGAACACACAAATGCAGCCATGTTATTTTGAGTTGATGTGTTTTATCTGTACTTTATGTTTTATACTTTACTGTTCACAACACAAGCAGCACTGTTTCAGCTTATAGTTCTACAGTTAATGTTGTGCAACAAGTTCAATTATCACTTACATTTGTGCAGCTTTTTAATTATCATTCCCTCATGAGCTTCTTTCTTTTTTATTCAATTAAATAAAACAAACAAACTGCAGCTTGTCAAATAATTGATCAAAATAAAGCTCTCTGTCCTGAAGATCTTCTGTGGCAGAACACCTAATGAAGCAGGCTTACCTCTAAGCCCTGACGCATGTTTAAATCTGTTTATTGTTACTTACAATTATGCGAGCGTCTGCTGTTCACTAAGTCCCACTGACTGAGTTGTTACTTTAACATATTAGAACAAGCGTATTACTATAAACCTGTGATTTGCTTGGCAGCAGACACAACATTAGAGCCATGCTGTTATACGAGATTAATAATCATCATGTTCTGGCCAATCACATTTGAGAGTTCAACAAGGGTGTGGTGTCAGCTACTGTAAATGAGTGATTTTAGATCTGCCAGTGGAGAAAAAATGATAACTGAGCTATGATTTGACAATGTGGAATTTTTTTGACTGAAAATATTTCTTTGTATTGGCCACAGATCTTTGGTGAGGAATCAAATGAGTCAGAAAGGCTTTAAAGCAAACCACAGACCAGAGTGGGAAAATATGTGTTGGGAGAATTTTTATCATCTTAATGATGCACTATTGCCGTGTCATCTGTGGGCTCTTCTTTAATGTGTTTATGAAGGTTTTCAGTCATCCATGTATGAGAACTTGCTTCAGCTAGACCCGTAGTATTAATGCTTCCTCTCTCTCTCTCTCTCTCTCTCTCTCTCTCTCTCTCTCTCTCTCTCTCTCTCTCTCTCTCTCTCTCTCTCTCTCTCTCTCTCTCTCTCTCTCTGTCTGTAGCATTGATAGCTATTGGGCAGTACAGCAGCACCATCGAGACGGTAGATGCAGGCTGGTGTAAGGAAATCACAGACCAAGGAGCCACACAGATCGCTAAGAGCAGCAAGTCCCTGCGCTACCTGGGCCTGATGAGGTGTGATAAGGTGAGGAATTCAGCACAGAGCCTTGGAAATGCAGAGGCTCAGCTTTCAATTGAAAATTGGCTCTGTTATGTGTTAAACACCTTTATGGTCAACTCTTTAGAAGCACACAGCAGGTACGCAGAATGTCACACTGATCAGCAGCAGCACATGAGAACAGGTCACACTTTTCTGAAAGTGAGCGCACAGCATCACACCTCACAATACATCATAAAATGTTTCATCGGAAAAGCATGCACTGGGAAGAAGTAACTGGGAAAAACTTCATACTGTGCTTAAGTATGTCCAGCAAAGCATGCTGGGACAGGAACTCACAAAATTGCACCGTGGGCTAGAGGAATTTTTGCTACAATATAAAAGAGGTATGGGACATATTTTTAGTTTTTTAGGACATTGTGCAGTTGCAACTCTCTCCTGCTGTGTCACCCCCCCCCCCCTCTCTCTCTATGTGTCTCTCTTCTCCTTTTTGTTTTCCCTCTCTTTCCTCCTCCTGCTCTCTTCTCTCTTTTTTCCTCCCTCTAGTTCTACAGTTACCTCCCTCTTTCCCTACCCTGTTATCTATGGAGTCACTTAAACACTTGAAAAATAGGTTAGCAATGGAACATGCATTCCACCCCTAATTTTCAAATTATATTTCCCAGATCGAAGCATAATATAATTTCTTGATATTTTTCAATTGGGTTGTCAAAACAAGATGAGTTTTCTGTTGTTGTTGTTTTTATTTATTTATTTGTTTGGGGTTTTTTTTTCCAGAAAATGAATTATCAACATTTCCCATCAACACTTGATCACTTGGTATAATTAAAATGCATTGAAATAAAAATTTATATTGCTTGTATTAAAATGAATTTATCTGCAGTAGCTGCCACTAATGAGGGCTCTCTTCTCCTCCTCTCACAACTTTCTGTTGATTTTCAGCATAATTTCCATAATTGTCAATTAAATTTTTTTAAATGCTATTTATATTTTTGATGTTGCTGTTGCCTTTGGACTTGTTTAACAGCTTAAAAATGTTGATATCTACATTCTGTATGTTACATGATGATATAAGACACTAAATAGTAGATTTATATACATGGAGGCACATAGGGCACTTTTTATTCATTGTCTTGCACCCAGTTACCATTCATTTTTTGTTTAAAATGTGTTGTTTTGTTGCCTTACTGTATATACACTGATCAGCCATATCCACATGGACATGGACTCCAAGAGATCTCTGAATGTGTGCTGTGGTGTTTGACACCCAGACGTTAGCAGTAGATCCTTTAAGTTTTGTAAGTTGTGAGGTGAGGCCTCCATGGATTGAAATGTTGTCCATGTTCCTCAGACTTTTCCTGGACAATTCTTGCACTGCATTTAGGGAATACAGTTACCCTGAAGAAGTGTACATGGTCTGCAACAATGTTTAGGTACTGTAGGTGGTACATATCAAAGTAACATCCACATGAATGCGAATTCCAAGGCCTCCCTGGTGCCATCTCTTCCTCAGTAAGTGAGGCACACACAACCAGCTGTCCACATGATGTTAAAGAAATGTTATTCATCACATCAGGTCAGGCCACATTCTTCCATCTAAAATCTTAAACTACTGGGTGAAGACTAATAGGACTAGCTATCTTGGTTTTATGACTTTGATTGCTCAGGCTGTTTAACACTTGTGGAGAGATTATCTTTAGTGCAAACATGATTGCATTATTCACTGCAGACTGCAGACATTGATCGCTACATGTGATGTTATTAAAAGAATGGGTTTTTCAAGAACATTTCCAATTATTGTCAGTGATTGAAGAAACAATTACATACACATTCACTGGCAAGACACATTATTATTAATTGATTGGAAAAAAATAATATTTGAAGTGCAAACCCATGGGAGTGCAGTCACAGCATGTTGTTCAGTGTATGTGACCTCGGGTCCTTTTTATTGTTCTGTGGCTGGAATGTCAGATTGAGGGGAGAGATGCACTGGCTGTAGTGCTGAGGTCACTTCTGAGTTCAGATCCATGTAAAATTCCTGAATGACTCGAATGAGCAGATGTGTTAAAACACTAATAGCATTTCCTAAACCTTCATGTTGTGTGCAAATTACAACTTTGATGATTGTCTGTCTGTCTTTCTTTCTGTCTGTCTGTTCATCCATCCATCCATCCATCCATCCATCCACATTATTAATAGATCACCTGCTATAAGATCACACCTACCAGCTATGTAAGAAATAAAATATGATCTGATGTGCTGGTGCTGTTACAGTAAAATCATGAATGATGAGAGAGTGTGATACCGCCTCAGTGTTAAGACACCAAAGTAGAATATTATCCAATAACAGAATGACACAAAGTGTTTTATTCCAGTTATTCAACAGCAATCTGCCAATTATAATGTTTACCTTCTTAATTTATGACACGTTATACTTTCTAATTGTTTATAGTTACATTTGATGTTGCGGAATATCTGTGAAACAAGTTCATTCCTGCTATAATTTACCTTACAACAGGAACAAAATATAATTTTATCATAATTATAATTTTTAAGACAAAAAAATAATCCTGTGTAGTAATTATGCCTTTGTAGAAGAAAATTTCTGAATGGTTAGAAAGCACTATTACCTGTACTTAAGACTCCTTTAAGAAATAAGTCCCTTTAAGAGATAAATCCCTCCTTAAAGAAACCTTCTCCATATCAACAATGTTTTCTTGTCTTAGTTATACACATTTTTCATGTGTATTATTAGCCTTACATTATATACAGTATTCCATACAAGTCACTATGTAAGACTTATTACGCTATATAAAACGTGTTACAAACAGAGCATTAGTATAAACGTATTTCCATTACTGTACTCAGTGCAGTCTGAGCCTTCGTGCTATAGAAAATGAATCAAAAGCTTGAGAGAGAATAGAATCCTGAATTAGACAGTGCTGTGGTAGTAAATCTAAAACAATAATCATTTCTGTTGATTTCTATTGTTGGCAAACATGAGCTGCATTCAGGTCATTAGTCCAAACGCTCCACCCATCACCAGGAGTATAAATCCTGAGGTTTCTCTATCCCTCTGTGGCTGGGAACATAATTAGATCTGCTCTTTGTTTGGGAGGAATGACGTTCCTGTTTCTGCTGTTGATCAGTGTGTCACCTGTTTGCTCATGCGTGACAGAATAGCGCAGTTAGTGTTCTCCTGTGAGCATGTTCAGCCACCCAGGTTTGAAATAAAAAAGAGAGCATGCTTCAGTGTGTTGCTCCTCCAGATTTCACAGTGTTGAGCAAAACTGGTTGGAATTAGCAACTACTAAATGTGCAGATGTGGTTAAATAAAAAAAAAGAAAAATTATTGGTTAGGCATAAATGGAATTTGTACTATTTCCTTCCTACTCATAGTGCTATAGAAAGGAATTGTGAGCATGTTCCTTACTGATTCCTTTTCTGGCCTCAGGCAAAAGAAAAATAAAATGAAGATTTCAGCTTTGAAAGAATGCTGTTAATTGAGGCCAGCCAAAATAATCAAATCAATTCATATTGAGGCCCAGACAGTTTTTCAGCTCCCTCAAAGGCCTTGATGTGCAGCATGGAGGAACCAAGTGACAGCTCCGTCTTTTTTATCAAAGAGAAATTTGTCCAATTTAACAATCTTTCTTTGTACACGGCAACATTTCTGACTCTTCCTTCATTTTTTTTACGAAGTAATTGAAACAGCATATTTTCACATCTTCAGCATTTTTTTTTTCAGACTAGAAGGACATCATCTGTTTCCAGTCCAATAGTCAGTGTCTGTGAAAATATACAATGCCTTAAACACACACAACCTGTCTAAGTCTTATATTTATGTAGAACATTTAAAGATGTTCTCGTCTAAAATGTCAGTTGGGATTTTGTTCTTTTTGTCTATGTCTCAGAGAAGTCTAAGTACAGATATCTGTAGATTTGACTAATGTGCACCCAGAGGAACGAGCCAATATTCAGGAGAGAGAAGAGAGTCAGAGGAAGAGAAAAGAGGCTGCTGTAATCACTCATAGCTTAAAGACATTCTTTGTAAACAGATACAGAAACAAATTCCATCCACAGATCCGATGTTTGCCAGCAACATGCAGAGAATGCTATTTTATGTTTATGGGATGATTATAAAAATGATTTGAATGCTTGGCTGTGAATTAGAATAAAATGAAGAGCAATATTATGCTTTCTAAAATGGAGCATTATATTTTAGCACAGATAGTTTAATGAAACTGCGGGAGAATTCCACAGTGGCGAAGCTCAAGCAGCCAAACCTCTTGAAGACAAAGTAGCATAAGAGATTTCAAATTGGTTGTGGATTTAAATTCATAAAGTAAATGTACTAGAAGTTCTCATGGGTTTATTTAAGGCTATGGTTTCTGAAGAATGACACTTTTACACAAATGACCCAAATCATTTTTCTTCATTTGACTTGAAATTTGTTATTCCATCAGCAATACAAGAATAACCTGTCCAGCATGCAGTGCTCACTCTGACTCCTGCCTGCTCTTCATTTGTACAAATACAGACGAAATGTCAGGAGCCAAAAATTGACTCGAGCATGGACACGTCCATCACACTCACTCGGCGTTCTTCCCAGCAAAACGTATCAAGCCCATTTCCCAGAATGTGATGTCAGCTCTCTGTATTCTAGAGGGTAATGCCTGTCCAGGTTTCCAACAGAAATAGTCACATTTCACTCCCCTCAGACTGTCTTATGTCATGTAGTGATTTAAGTGATCATTTAAGACTAAAAATGTTACGACAGCTTAAAATATAGACCTTGTTTAAAAAAAAACCTTCTTTACAGTTTAAGTCTCGAATTCAATCACAAGTCAATACTTCCAGGCTAAGTCCCAGTCAAATGCTGAGCTTTCTCTCTCTTAGCCTTTATCAAAGCCACACTCACACATTTCAACATTTTACTGCTGTGGATAGAGCACAGGCAGCTTTAGAGCGTTGTAAATCTTTGTGTTTATGCAGTCTGGTAGGGAGATCCAGCACTGTGTGATCCCTGCATACTCCAAAACACTTTTAAGCATTAACCAAAATCTGTGTGGCAATGGCCTTTAGCTACAAACTTATTTTGTGTGTCTGTGTGTCCATCTGTCCATCTGTTTTTTTTTAATAGGCATTTGTTACTTTCATTTTTCTTTTCTACTTTCCCTTTTCCCTATTTTTGCCATATTGTAGCTCTAAGCTTGGTATCGTCCACATGAAGAAATAATCTGTTGTGTTTGTTAGATCTCATTCAAGACTGGAGGCATAAATATTTCATTCAAAGCTCTTTTAATATTAGCTTGATCTTTTTTCCTTTTCGTATAATCACGTTAAGTGTTAGGGTAGCCGGATTTGCGCTGCAGCTCTTACTGAGATCTGTCAGTTTTATGAAGTGTTTTAGTGAGCTGAATGCTCGGTAAGTTGTTGGTAAAAAGCTAATTCAGACCCCAGTAGTACATTTATATCACCAAAATGGGTCTTTAGACTCAGCAATAAAAACAAAAGCATGGTAATGTCTCTTATGAAAGTTGTTATATGTGCACTGTGCTTATTATAGCTGTGCAAAATGGGCATTGTGTATGGCTCACACATTGCATATTTAAGCACTTTGAAGTCCTGTAGTTCGGGGCACAGACATAAAACAGGATCAAGATATTGAACAATATATCAATCCAGTATGGCCCGGCTCAGCAGGAAGCTGGATAATTCATGCATATGAGGAGATATTGGCTTCTTTACAATAGGACATGTATGGCGAGTATGGTACAATAAGGTGCCACAGTTGTGAGTGGATATTAGATTTCACTCTGTCCTTGGTCACAGCCATGCACTGCCTGTCAAACAAGATTAACAAGGCCTCTGATCCTGAGATTAAAGTCTTTGAAGATAAAAAATGAACAAGTATAATAAGAAGAGTTTCAGCAAATCAGGAACCCCAACCTCAGATATGTGAAAGATTAAAAACATCAATCTCTGTTGTAACGGCATTTCATATAGATCTTGTGTAGCTTCAGCAGTGTGCACAGTGCCCTGAGCAGCTGGGCTTTTAACACTGTCTACACATGATATAAGATGTAGTAACAGAAATGTAAACTTGACAAAATATAAAATAGAATAGAATTTACACAAATGAGCCACATTAAAAGTTTAAACTCACTTGATTCTTAACACTGTGTGCTGTGGCCTTGTTGATCAGTGACTTATTATTCAGCGACACTGTTGATTGAAAAGAAAAAGATCTTTAATCGAAAAAAAAGGTTCATTCCTGTAAAGCTAGTTATTATTTTGTTGTTGACTATATTTTATCATCTGTTGGGGAAATAACTTATTCAGGGCAGAACTAAATCACAAACTAACAAACTGCAATGTGTAAGATCTTTCTTATTACTTTTAAATTAAATAATAACAATATAATATATACAATTATACATATATATATATATATATATATATATATATATATATATATATATATATATATATATATATATATATATATATATATATAATGCACACCCACACACACACACACATACAGTCTCTTGTGATTTTTTTGACAGTTGCACATTTTACAATGATCTTGACCAATAACAGCTCTAGAAGTTTCTTGCATACCACAACGATAGCACAATGACACTCTTACACAGAAGAGGTAACAGGCATGAGCTTAACTGTTTGTATTTTCATACATTTTTTTTTTTTTACACTGACAGGTATTTTAAGTCACTCTGTGGAGTTTTACCCTTTTGTTTTATCCTTCCCATGATAGAAATGTCATTTTCATTCTGAAAAGATTTCCGATTGCATATGATGAAGAACAACTACAGAGCCTCCTCTGGGGATTGGGCTGTTCATTTGTAATCCGAATGCCACGCTGTTGACATTGTACAAGATGAAAGTTAAAGGGTGGAAAGTTGTTTCGACTCATTGCCTCAGAGGACGAGGGTAATTATCTCAGCGAACAGCCGAGGCGTCTGTGTTCTCTCCAGGTCCCACATTACAAGTGCTGTTATTCAGAAGATGTAGGTTTGTAATGCTGTTGATGCTGTGCAAATGGAATGGTAATGTACAGAAAATGCTGTTTCCTTCATGCATGACATTGGATCAGTAGGTCACGTCATAGGCTGGATATTTAATAATATATTTATCCATCCATTTACTTATTTATTCATTTATTTCTGTTTCTGCTCACAGGGTAAAAATGGTGATTGTCTTTACATTTCAGTTATTGTGTTGAATGTCAAACGTTTTCTGCAAATCTCTCTCTCTCTCTCTCACACACACACACACACACACATACATTTACACTAGTGTTTTTATCAATTTTGTCTTGTGTTCTGTGTGTTTCTCTAGGTGAGCGAGGAGACAGTAGAGAGACTGGTCCTGCAGTACCCACACATTGTGTTCAGCACAGTGATGCAGGACTGTAAGCGAACTCTGGAAAGGGCCTATCAGATGGGCTGGAGCCCCAACACCTCCACTGCATCCTAGCTATCTATCACACACACACACACACCTATATTCAGTCATATCAGTAAAGATGAACTGCTGTTTGCCTTCCTTTTTCAGCACAGCTAGTTGAATTTCAAAGCATTAACATTGTGCTGGTACAATTTCAACGGGCTAGTATTGATTTGTTTGCAATTTACTTTATTATTAACTTTCCTTTTTTTTTTTTTTTTTTTTTTTTTTGAAAAACTATTATCATAAGCAGATGTTAATATTTACAGACTTTAGTCATCCAAAACAAACATCTTGCTAGCACATGCTCATCCTTTTTCATGCAACTGTGTGCAATCCAAGCATTACTGTCTGAGGAATAGTTTATCTCTTGGGAGTTTTATTTGTGTTCATCACAAAACCTGTACTGTTAAACACCCACCATATTCTTCCAGAATTTCAGTCCATGATTTATGACAATATTCTCATAGAAATGCCACCGTGAAGTTTAGTAACAAGTCATTGCTTGACTACACAGATACACAGATTTTTCAGTAATGTTTTGAACAGTTATTCTGGTTATCTTATAGTTGAAACTGATTTCTTTATTGTGGACCGGACTCAATAATATCTACCTTTTATGGTACATTTGTTTCCGGGTGTTTCAGTCCAGTGAAGTAGGCAACCTCATCACATATAAATCTAACTCAGCGTTCATAGTAAAAACAGAATATTGGGCTTGTGATATATCCAGGATTATAGGGAGTGTTATAGAAAATATTACGTGTTATGTTTAAACCCTCTGTTCTTCTTTCCTTTAAAAAAAAAATGTTGTTTAACCCTTGTGATATTGTACACGGTGGTTTGAAGTTGCTTTTGGCTGTTGAGAACTTTTGGAGAAAAAAAAATAACAACAAAAAAAAACAAGGGTTCTTCAGTATGGAATTTTGCATAACCTTTTATTCATATGCTGCCAGGCTACTGTATTTGCCTGCGATCTGACTGAGATGTGGAATGATAACTCTTCCATTTGAAGTAGAAAGAATACTCCCTACCACACACACACACACACACACACACACCTCATTTCCATAGCTGGCCTGTGATATACTCTTATGCAAACCAGGGTATTTTCCTATTGTGTAAGAAACAGCTACAGCCAGTTCTCATAGCTGCTGCACTGCATCATGTTCTAAGGGGAACCACAGGTCTTAGTGAACATTTTCCTTTTGCTGTACTTAGGGATTAGAGTCAATTAAACCATACATTTCTAATTCAGTATAGGCTCCTAGACTGTTTGTACCTAAGTGTGTATGTTCCCTTCATGAGTGTGTGGAGTTTTTGAGGCCAGATTTTGATTGAATAATTGAATGGGGTGAATGAAATAAGGAATAAAACCTTCCTTTCCTTGTATTTTGCTTTTGTGCTCTGTTTTATCTGAGACCTCCCGTTGTCATTATGTTACACAGACAGGCTTGGCATTTACTAACCTAACCTTTTTGTCCTTTTTTTCAACCATTCTGCCAGAACAAGAGGATTTGTTTATTCCCTTTGGGAATAATTTGTCAGATTATGACATAAATATAAAGATGGTAATCAAGTCCTTACCAACACACCATCTTCAAATGTTGTCTTTTCCTCCGTAACAGAGTTCCCTCTTTATCCTAGCCAGGAATGCACCCCTCATGGGACACCAATGCATTGAGGAGCATTCAAACACAGTCCACTTCTCAGCCTGTTTTTAGGAAGTGGAAGGAACAAAACAAGGGGAGAACATGAAACTCTGCACAAACAGAAACCCGAGATCAAGATCAAACCCCGAAGCCTAGAGCTGTGAGCAACAACACTAACCTCCACCGTGCTGCTGTTAAGTATTTAAATAAACACAGGGCTTAAGCGTATATAACTGTGCTTTTTCTGAATCCAACGAAGCTCTAATTCACATCTAATCAGGTTTCTCTTCAAGGTCATGTTGTTGTCTTTCACTGATGATCACAATGATGCATATATAAACAGATGCACTGTTCAGAGTCTCTTATTCAACATGTTCGCTCAACTGAGATCTTCTCTGCTACCATTTCTCTCTTATTTTTTCATCACAAATCATTTATAAAAACAATCAAAACAATTCAGAATACAGTCCATTTGGTTTAATAAAGCATTTCAATAATAGGCACAAAAACTGTCACAATTATTCACTTCTTAATTAAATATAAACATAACTCCTTATATATAAACCCTTTAGCTTTAAGAACATTAATTAAAATTATTCTGATTTTATCGATATCACAGTAATTCTCTTTTTGTTTTTTAGTAAAAAAATGTTTATTATTCTGTCTCTGTTCACTATTTTATATTATATGTATTATGTATTAAAGGCAGATGGTTGTATATTGGTTTGTCATGCAAGTCTTCCCCTATTTAATGTAAACTCTCACTTCTATAATATATATTTTTAAAACAATACTCTGATAACTCATTACTTTTCCACTCTGAAGGCTGTCTAGGGTCTGAACAGCACTTTTTCAAATATTATCCTTCATCTTAGGGATGAAGTCTGCATGGACAGTTTGCTCAGTTAGTCAAGGATTTTTTTATAAACCTGTAGGTCTTCAAAAATTGAATCACTTCATGGTGTTTTCCTGTCTCTGGGTGATCAATATTCTTGTTTGGACTGATTAAAATACAGAATCTTTATTGTAGCCATAAGCATAAATAATAATTTTGCACCTTCACCAAACAGAATTGAACGATTTCTAAATAATAATTCTTATAATTCTAATAATTTTTTATTTTTATTTTTTTAATTTTTGCGGACATACACAGTGTATTACCACAGTTGCAAAATGAGATAGGAAATCTTTTAAGCGAAGAAACACAAAACCACCACCTACCCTCCCCCGAGGCCACAAGGAAGAAAGAATGAGAAAAAACAATAATAATAATTAAAATAAAAAGATAAAATCAAATAATAAATAAAAGTTTCTAAATAAATAAAAAGGGGTCTCAAGAGTTGTCCTCTAATAAGGCTCTAATGAGAAGGTCCAGATGGTACTGTGGTGTTCTGAATAAAACCCAATATAGGGCTCCAGATTTTATAAGCGAGTGAGCGAGTTTTTTTATGAGCGAGTGCGTTTTTTAAGGTGGATGCATTGCAATACCCCTCGTATCCGATCCTCGTGTGATTGGGGGAAGCATGTTTCCGTTTGAGTAGAATGGCACACCTAGCCAACAAGGTGGTAAAGGCAATGATGTCACATGTTGTGGATGATACAGGTGAGGGAGCGGGAAGACCAAACAGGACTGTTAATGCGTTAGGGGCAATGGTGGTGATAGGAGCCTGTGAGAGTTTTCCAAAAATGTCTGACCAGTAGCCCATTAACATCGCACAACCAGAACATACTGTATGAAGGTGATCAACCAGAGATTACTAATTCTTTTTCAAGGTAGATATTTTCACAAAGAGACTTCACTGACCACCATGGAAATGTGTCTTACTTGCAAGGGTAACCAAAATGATCAAGAAAGACAGTAACTGTGGTCTCTGAAACAATATCTTAGCAAAAAAAATACATTGTACAGCGTACATGGCACTCAGTACTTGGACTTTGGTAATCTGAATTAAGAGGTGATGCTCCTCTGTGCTCATTAGCCACAAATCATTCTGTGTTTGTGCTCTGAGTCTTGACTTTCAAATTCTGCTCACCTCCACACTCATTAACTGAAGAGCGTGAGGCACTCCGCCTCTTCCCTTTGAATGTCGGATGAGGAGGCATTTAAAAAGGCTCTTTACCCTCGTCAGAGCTGCTTTTAACTTGTAATGACTGTGGTGAAGTGGAAGCCATGCCACCAAAATCATTTCTGGCAGCTTAAATGTGAAGCACAGTAAATGAATTCATCAATGCAACTCTACACTGGCAGCAAATATTGCATTTGTGATAATAACAAATTATTGAAGGTCCAATTTTCCAAGCCAGTCCACCTGACGCTGGCATCTTATTTAAGCTTTTTAAAGCAAGGCATCATTTATGACATCAGAATCAACTGGCTAGAACCTGGTTCAGTTTATTGACAGTATGTTTGCATGAACCAATATGTGCAACTTTTTAGACATCTCTGCATTATAAATAGCAATATAATTACCATCTTGTTTCAGACACTGTTTGGACTCGATACTATTAGTCATGCTTCATTTAAATATGTATAAATGAGAAATAGCACAGTAACTAAATTTGTATTAACTTGTAATGTAAGCTTTAGCTAAACTGCCATTTGAATTATACAGACAGAAATGCCATTTTAACCGAATATTGTATGTCTTTTGCTAGAATTTGTTTCTGGTCAGATTCTGAACTTGATGTCTGGAGATTGAGACATTTGTTGCTTTTAGTAAATGTTTTGAATAGAAGAAAGTACTGACCATTGACACGTTACAGGAAAAAAAACAAAAAACTATAAAGTGTCTTACTTGCGGTGGTTTTGGGCCACCACAAGCTGTCAGAGCAGCTGTAATGCCCCTTTGGCACAAATACTACACTTCTTTGGAACTATACAGAAGGAATAAAGACCATTCACCAGCAGATGAAAAGACGTTTCTTCAGTTGATGGTGATGCAGAGTGCTGTCTACACATCAATCCCAAATCTCCAATCCATGTTCAATTGGGTTAAGATCTGATGACTGAAGGCCATAGCATGTAATTTCATTTTCTTATTTGCATAATTGCATGTTGCAGTACAGCTGTATGTATCTGCATATGTTGTGTTTCTGTTTGGGTGACAAATTTCCTTCGTGTCGTTTATCACCAGCTTCAGTGTTTTGAGGTTTGATGACATTTAAAAGTGATTACGTGTTCAAAGGTCTAGGGATTGAAGCCAGATTTATCATTTGAGTTAAAAAAAAAAAAAAAAAGAACGAGCGTCAAGTATTTCACCAGTCTATACAGTGTTAGTGCCCTTTCTTTAAAGATGCATTTGATAAGTGCAAGAGTAATGGTTTTAAAGTGATACTAATCCCCTGTGTGACAGATGATAACAGATAATAAATGAGTGAAGTACATGATGTTCTTGTCAAATACTGGAGTGGTTCATGAAGGCTTTCTGTGATTTATTTCTTTATAATCCACAATAGAACCTAGATATACTCAGTATAAAGCTTTGCCTTTAGCAGGCAATTGCATTGCTGTTATAGAGATCCACTTGTAGTTAAGAGAACAATGTAATCACAGCTAAAAGGAAACTGATTTTTTTATGCAGTGGTGTGATAATGAACCAGTGTACTGTAGGACACAATGGAGCAATAAGAATCATCAGCTTGAAATGGAAAGGTTACACCTGAATTCACTTGAAAATGGCAAACGTGTGCTCGATTGTTTCTGGTTTGTCATTTCATTTGATGCTGCACTGCCTCAGAACAGAATCCATACCTTATATTAAGGTATCATATCACTTATACCATGAGCTCATACTGAGGTTTCAGAATTTTAGTGGTCATAAAAAAGAAAATGGCTACCAAGTGATATCGGGTTGCATAAAATCATGTAGATACAGACCAGCAGCTTCTGTAAATGTTCACATTAACCATCAGAATGAGGAGAAAATACACCCTCAGTGATTTTGACCGTGGCGTGATTGTTGTTGCCAGATGGGCTGGTTTGAGTATTTCTATATCTGCTGATCTCCTGGGGATTTCATGCACAACAGTCTCTAGAGTTTTACTCAGAACAGCATAATAATGAAAAAATATCCAGTGAGCAGCAGTTCTGCAGATGGAAGCACCTTGTTGATGAGAGAGCTCAATAGAGAATGGTCAGACAGTTAAAAGCTGACAAAAAGACTACAGTAACTCAGATAATAACTCAGAATGAAAAGCATCTCATAATAAACATGTGTCTTGAGGTGGATGAGCTACAACAACAAAACAACCACATCGGATTCTAACTTTTGTCACAACAAAAAGCCGAGGCTGCAGTGAGTACAAGCTCACCAAAAGTACAATAACTATCTCAATTTCTGCTGAGGGTCACAGATGGAAGGGTCACATTCTGGCACCAACAGCATGAACCTATGAACCTAACCTGTAAATTAACAGCCCAGGTTGGTGGAGGTGGTGTACAGGTGTGGGAAATGTTATCTTGGCTCACTATGTATCTGTTCATATGCATTTCTTTATGGAAACAATTGACCATCTCCCAGTGGCTTCTTCCAGCATAATAATGTACCATATGACAATAAAAGTCATGTCGTTATATGAAGGAAATGCCTTTCAGTAACACTCATTTCTTATTATATTGTTTAATTGAAACACCTGTATATTCAAACACAACCCATAATTGTGGTTTTCCTAATCGGCCCACTAAGCTACTGATGTGTCTGAGGATATCTCCAGCCATAATCACAGAAATGTCATTATTAATACAATACAAAAAAAATAATTTCAGATGTTTCCTATTAAGATTAAGGCTGAACTTGCAGTTGAATATTGACATTTTGACTAATTCAGATCTGGTACACTATTATATCCAACCTTGATGTTAGCATGAACAATGGTGAAAATGTCAAGTAAAAGCCAGTGTTCATTTTTGCACTTGACAAAAAGGGAGTTTTTGCTGCCAGGCATTCAAAAACTAATATGACCGTTGTTGCTATATTTTTGAATGAGCAATTTCGGTACCTCATTTCGTCGTGTTCCTCTAAAGAGAAGGCATGACCAGGTGAGAGCGGTCCGCTCAGGTTAAAGCACTAGGGCTGACTGTGAGCATGGATTAATGGCTGAAATTTTAGCTGTGAATTATTGGACCGAGACCTCCTTAAAGATACCAGAGTCTTTTGTAGGTGAACATTGCTTTTATTGTTCACTGATTGATGATAGGAAATCTTAAGTAAATGTGGCTCAGTTCTCATTTGGCGTTTTGGGCTGTTCCTGGATGAATTGTTTTATATCTTTTGGATTTCTTTATGTTTACTTTTCTAGGGATTTTTTTTGTGTGTTTTTTAATTGTGTCTGTAGCTGGATGAAGTGCACATGTACAGTACTGTATATGGGTGCGTTTACTTCTCCTGCTCAACATTAATTTTCATTTCACCACACAAGCTACAAGTCAATAGCTGGTTTTAGTTCAACTTCCCCTAGGCCATAATTTGATTTGCTGCTCTCCAGAGGCCTTTTATGAGGTTTCTCACCATCAAGCAGCCATGGCAGATATTACTGAATACAGTGACCTTTGAGAGGAAATAATTTGATTATAGACACAGAAAGATCGATTGTTTTATAGACTAAATTGAGTTTGAAATCCATTCCTACCACGTGTATGTGCACCATGACTTATTGTCTATTATTATGAAAAGACAACATGCCCTTAATGAAGGAGAATGTTAACAATTTGGGTTCTGCTAATGGGCTGTTAATGGTTCGGACATTATTGGGCCATATATCTCAGAAGAGAGGATTAAATTTGTAATGATATCATCATCATCATCATTAATATATTCATATTATAATAGGTCCACCTTTTCAGATCCGAGTTAGAATACTTTCATATTAGAGTGCTCTTAAAATTCTATGGATTGAAATGGAGAGTCAGCATTCCTGCATGTTAAAGTGGATAGTTGTAGTGACCTTATTACTGAACAGGGAAGAATGTAAATGGCATTTACCTGCAGAAAACTCAGGGGTTTTCCCCAAATACTACCTTCTGCTCTTTACAGAAAACCATGTACTGAGACATGCACACTGAATATATTAATAACCAGTGTAATAAGATAACCAAGACGTCTGCTCAGATCCTATATGTTTCCATTGGATTTCATAAGATTTCATTCCAAAATTCTTCAAATGGTGAAGTAAGCATTTCCATGTTTGTTCTATAAAATACAGACTTTTTTAAATTAAATTGGAGGTGTCAAATTAAGACCTAAAGAGTTTTTTGTCATTTCTGTCACTGTGATATCAGAAGAGTTTTTCCCAGACTAAAACATAGAGCAGAATCCCACTAAATAGAAAAGAATGTACTACGACATCTTCCAAACGATTCCTCCAAATAATTAATCCATTAAAAAGCTAATATCAATGATAGTATCCACAGATATTGTAATTTTATCAATGTTTTTCCATGAGATGATAAAATGTCTTCTGTTTATAAGCTAGTTGCTTTTGAGGGGATAGACATTTATCTACTTTTAATCACAGAACATTTTAAGCTGCACATTTCACTGATCGTAATAAAGTGTTTATTTAAACAGTAATACGATGGCCTTCATTAACTGTTTATTTATCCTTAACTGTGTTAATCAGCGGCAGATTTACAGATCAGCACACAGCCTATCAATTGTTCATTAGCTCTGAATTGTTCTTTTTTTAACCTCTTCTAAAGGAAAACAAAGCAGGAACATTAGTTATTACACAACAAATGCTATTAACTGACTTGTTTTCCACTGTCTTTTTTCTCCAATCAAGTCTGTGTTATGCAATCAAGTTGTAATGCTAGTAGTTCTCCGGCCAGCTATGGGTAGGATTTTGGGTTTACCTTTTGAGTCTATAGTTTATATTTGGAATAGGGAATTTGTAAGCATTAAGAAATACATGAATACACACACTGGCTGCTTTATTTAGAAGACCAGTAAATCTGCACATTCATACAATTATCCAATCATGTGGCAGCAGCATAATGCATACAACCATACAGATACAAATCAACAGCTTCAGGTAATGTTAACATCAAACATCAAAATGTGGGCTTTCTGTGACGTTTACTGTGGCATGGTGGTTGGTACCAGATGGGCTGATTTGAGTATTTCAGAAACTGCTGATCTCCTGGGTATCTTATACACAACAGCCTGTAGAATTTACAGAGTGGTGCAGAAAACAAAAATATCCAGTGAGTGGCAATAACATGGGTGGATGGAATTTTTTGGTCATGAGAAAATGAGCCAGACTAGTTTTTAGCTGATAGAAAGGACATAGTAACTCAATTAGCGAATCTTTTACACACTTGTCTCTGAGTTATATTCATTTGTAGGTCATATTTTAAGTGTTGAGCTTTAAATGGTTCATATACACCAGGACTCTCATATTTTATCCACATAAGGCCAGTGTAGCTGCAGGCATTCATTCCACCCAAATTGGAGGCACACTTGACAGCTGATTGGAGATCATGATGAACTAATTAAACAAGTGGGATCAGGTAGAATCAGACTCCTGGTGGTTGGAATGAAAACATGGAGTTACACTGGCCATTAGCAGATATGAATAAAGCCTCTGATCTATGCCACTAGCTTAATGTACATTTAAGTGCAACAAAAGTTGCAATAATTGTTATTATACTATAATGATATTCTACTACTGCTTTTATTATTAAAGTGAAACTGACTACTGTATCAGCTATATCAGTATCCAGGACTGTATCTTCTCATTAGGACTTAATAGAAAGCAGCAAATGACCCAAATAGTCAACCCTGTTTATTATGGGTATAACAGTCAGACAGTTTAAGTGATGCAACAATTTGAAGGGCAATAACTGAAATTAACTGCAGCAACTTTGATATGGAACATGTGAGTGGGATGAAAATACCTTAAAGTTTCTCAAAGCAAGATCATTTGAGTAAATTTGTTTCAAGTTCGCTCTCAAAATGGCAGGGGAAAAAGGTAATGTTCAAGTTTGCCCATGTATATGATGTGGCTCTTTGCGGTAACACAGTAAAAAATGTGGCTCTTGGTCTCTGACTGGTTGGCCACCCCTGGTCTACGATAACGGGAGGTCCTCCAGTAGGTGCTTCCGTGGCGGTTTCAGTTGTGCTTCCGCATCCTTTTGGCAACATCACGCTGAAATAGAGCGTGCGGAGCGTAATGCAATCTAGGGGCAGTGATTCGCCAAACCTCCCTTATTGCAGTCGCACAGATTTCTTCTGATTTTATTTTGTAGTAACGAGTAACGAAGATGCTTAGTGGAAATATAGCGGAGTAAAAGTATACATTTTATCTAGGAAATGTAGTGGAGTAAAAGTGAAAGTTGACATAAATTTAAATAGCAAAGTAAAGTACAGATACGTGAAATTTGTATTTGTAATTCCAAGTATTTGTACTCCGTTACATTACAACACTAATCAGAAGCTATTTATTCATAAGGTAACAAACAGCATTATCTGATTTAAATGTATTTTCAATTAACAGTGTTTGCTTTTGGAAGGGGGGGGGGGCACGGTGGCTTAGTGTTTAGCACTTTTGCCTCACACCTCCAGGGTTGGGGGTTTGATTCCCGCCTCCGCCTTGTGTGTGTGGAGTTTGCATGTTCTCCCCGTGCCTCAGGGGTTTCCTCCGGGTACTCCGGTTTTCTCCCCCGGTCCAAAGACATGCATGGTAGTTTGATTGGTATCTCTGGAAAATTGTCTGTAGTGTGTGATTGCGTGAATGGATGAGATTATGTGTTTGTGCCCTGTGATGGGTTGGCACTCCGTCCAGGGTGTATCCTGCCTTGATGCCCGATGACGCACAGGCTCCCTGTGACCTGAGATAGTTCGGATAAAGCGGTAGAAAATGAATGAATGAATGCTTTAGGAATTGTGTGTGTCATATCATGTGGCAGCTTCGGGTTTGCATCCCTGCTGTTTATACATGTTTTGGTTCATTTCAATGAAAATTTTTGAGAAAATATTGAAACGACTTTAAGAAATGTTCATAATATTCAGCACCATAGTTAGACTTGAGCTAAAATGAGCTGTCTTTGCAGTGTCTCTAAGAGCACACTTAATGCTAGCTATCGTAACACAATATTTCAGAGAACTTGTTTGAGTGCCGTATGTCTACCAGGAGACAGCTGAAGGTGAAGTCCATTTATGAGCTGAAAGGTACACACACTGCTTTCCTTTGCTCAATTACATAAATATGCTCCAGGCTATCATCTAATTATCTGTGTCACATTGTGGCACAACATTGATGAAGCTGAAATACAGTTATGGGATTGTACATACTCCTTTAATTTTATTTATCTTCCCCAAACTTTTTAAACAAGCAATAACTACAGGTGTCAGAATGGAGTCATTTTTCCCCTAAAGTTAAATAACATTCAAGTGGGGACTTAGTATACTCTATAATTCAGCAAGACGTAGAAGCACTTTTAACAAAAATAACTCAAAGTAAATGTTTTCTTTAGGAGTGTGACCCACTTTTCATTACAACATTGCTTCAGTTTATTGAGGTTTGAGGGCATTTGTTTATACACAGTTCTCTTCAGACCCAACACCTCACTGGGATTGGGGTTTGGACTTAATTCCAATAAATTTTACACAGATTGTCTCACATTGGTCTGAGGAAGTGGTGTTCAACATTGTTCAAGTGACTGCATGTTTCCAAAGTCCTGTGAAAGCAAAACAAATCCAAATCATCATCCCATTACCTCATGCATGACAATTGGTTTGAGGTGTTTTGGTGATTTGCTGCATTTGGACTTCACCAAACATCCCCAACTTAGTCAAGAGATTTTTGCACAGAAGGAGCTTTTTCCTAACCACCAGGTATGTAGGTCACATGATGAATAGCTCTTGATATGTCTTTATGTTTTCAGCATAATCATCTGTTTATATTTCATGCATCTCTGCTGGGACATTTCATTGTCTTGAAAACTCCATTTGTAAACAGTTCTTTTGTCTGTACAATGCTGAATTTCAGAGTGTTTGGAGATGGCCTTATAACCCTTCCCACATGGATGAACAGCAAACAATTGCTTCTTTGATGGCATCATGGTCCGGTCCTTTCTTCTTGGCATGATGTACAGTATACATATACCTGAGTGCTACAGAACACAGAACTACCTAAAGATCTTCTTTGATAGAAGTAGTCAAGCTTCAGGACATTTAACTAATCTTGTGTATAATATATAATGCCAATCTGCTTATTACTACGGCTGATTCTGGAATTAGGAAGGATGTATTTATTTCAGACTTGGTGTCTGATTGTTGTTTTACTTTTTGTGATTTTGATGGTTATTCTGAGGTTGAATCTGGGGTGCACTTTCTTTTCCCCATGACATTGTCATTTATCCTCCTATACTTTTGCAAAATTATAGTACATGTTGTTGTTGTTGTTGCTGATAATAATCTATAGACATTGTGGTTTTTGAAGCAGGCATCAGAGAGGACATTTTGAGCACCAAGGTGGTGCTGCATAAAGGGAATGGGCATTAAACCCATATTGTGTACTGCTGTTCTGCTTTTCAGCTTCCTGTAAGCAGGCATGTTTAGCAAAGCTAAAATAAATGCAGTGCAGAGTTGGTGTATATTTTACATTCTGTTGAATCTGCTGTTGAGCCTTGGTTGTCTGATCAAGGTCCTGGCTGCTAAAACAGGTTTGTCAATACCTTTCATCCGATTGATTGCTCCCACCTTTTGCTCGTGTTTGTGTTTAAACTCCCTATATAACACAGCCTGATTTGCTTTTTTTGTTTAAACACAGACACATTTGCACAAGATTCCACTTTGCTTTGTAGACTCAAAGGACAAAGATCTACCAGCTCTCCCTAATGACTGCGACACACAGGACAGGTAGTGTGTCCTGATTTTATACACGCTCAGCAGTGTGAAAAAAAATCCTTGTTGTGTACCATAGATGCCACATATATATATATGCAGACTCATACTTTTGTTAAAATGAAATCGATAAATTCATATTTGACAAAGGAGAACTATTGATCTGGGCTTGAGGTCATTTTGTCCACAATGTTTCAATAAAGATGCATTATTTTAATCAGCAACATGCTTCATCTGGCAAATTTCTTCTGTTTAAATAGACAGGAGAGGAAAAAGCAGCACACAAGAGACAAAGACCCAAAACCAGATATGAGTAATAGAAAAGCAGCTTAACTGGAAAAATATGGTCTCTGTTCAAGAAAGAAATCTGAAGAGCTTTTTTAATGTTAGATTATATATTAAATCTATTTAATTACGCACTCCACTAAGCTTAATACATAAGTATATTTGCAGATGCATCAACAGTACTGTCTGACAGTCTTTCATGGTCAGTGTGGTTATCGCCTTTGGGCAATGTTCCATTTGTTCATCAGGAGTGTTCTTTAGAGGCTATCTGAGTAATGCACAGTAATAAACGAGAAGAGGTTAATGGGTGATAATGCATCTACAAATACAGTACTGGTTTGTTGGATGGTTTTAAACTGACTGACAGTGTTCAAATAATTAATGAGCTTGAAGTATATATCTTAGAAATCATTGCTAACTCCATCAGTCACCTTTCACATCTTAAGCTGATGCTTTCAGGATACCTTATTTCCATTTTTACATGAATCATATATGAATTGTATTCTCATATATATATTCCCCCAATAATAGTGTACTGAAGGGGTTGTAAAAGCTATTTCCATGGAGGACAATGTGCCAGCTGTCTCGGTTTGATGCACAGTCAATTGTATAGCAATTTTACACCGATGGAACCTTCAGCCATGCCCTTCACGACTTTAATTCACCAACAGCTTTAGGCTGCTGCAGCATCGAAGCTGAATTTCATATTTAAGCTCTAATGCTGCCTTCTCTACCTCCTACTTCTTTTTCCACGCCTGCATGGTCACCGCTATCAGCAGAATAATCTTTATCATTGCCATTGTCATCATCTGCCATGGGAGTGTCTCGATATGTGACTGTGCTGGCACAAAGATAATGTCAAGATCATAAACAACTGTCATGGATAGGGCAAAAGGATGTACTGAAATCAGTATAAATCTGATGTGAGGGAATACAGAGGTATTAAATAAGAATGGCTGTGTAATTAACATGCAATCACATAGTGTCCTTACTGTCCTATTTCACCTGTTCTGGACAAGATCTAGTTATGCATCCATGTTCTCCAAATTAAGTTTGAATGCAAGGTATTAGGCAATACGTAATCACACACTGTACACATTCACACTGCCAATGCATTAGTACAAGGACATTAGCTGGTCCAGTGACAGGATCTCATTTATGCGGCCTGTGTTCGAGTTTACTCTCAGTGCCGGCCCCAAGCCTAGATAAAAACGGAAGGTTGTGTCAGTAAGTTCATAAAACCTTTGCCAAATCTGTGGCGACAGGTAGCAGCCTAAAAAAGAAGAAAAATAAAAATAAAAAATGCTTGAGCAGCATAGACAGATTATAGCATGTCCTTTATTCTTACATATCTTATTCTTATTAGAGAACATACCAGTAAAACTCCGTCTACAACTGATGAGCAATCCACTCAAGTTTATTATTTCCATTCCCCAATAATTGCCAAGAAGATGCAATGTCATGGCAATAAATAATGTGATTAAGATTTTTTATTTTTATTTTATCCTAATAGTGAAGTGGGTGAGACAGTTATCAAAATGTTCATATTGTTCAAAACCTAGTTAAAGATTATTAATAGAGCCACACATCTCTATTTCCATGCTAACTTTACCAGGTAATGTAAGTGCATTTATGTCAGTTACCTGAATAGTAAATATGGAAGTGAGATTTCTGGCATAATCTTATGGTTCTCATTCACAGCATGTACGTTACTGGTCATATTTGTGATCAATACTATGTTGTTTAACATAAACTATACTCTTTAATATATGCACAAGAATCTATTTTTAAGTACAGATGCCAAAAGTCACACTGAATGGTTTCTGATCACAAAGAATGTATGCCAAGCAACTAAAGCATGTCATGGGGAAGCCATGCTGCTGAACTTTTAACACCATGTCTGTTTCAGACTGCTGTTTCCCGAGCAGCATTTCCGTTGAGATTCCCAGTGTAATCTTAAGCAGATCTCATATTTATACATGAGGCATTTTCACCCATAATACAGTAGCTTTCTTGTTGTTTATGGGTGATTAGAAGTTGATTACATTGTGGATTAGTGCAGAAAGTAAGGGTTTATTAGAACGCTTCTGAGAATACATCCGTTTTCAGCAGAGAAGAAAAATCTATATTTCTAGTTTGGTTTTCACATTTATGTACTGACAGACCTACATGTTTCTCCTTGGACAAATCTTTTGCCTAAAGGCCTCAACCTGGCATTTAAAATTCATGTCGCTTGTGAAAGTTTCTTCATAGTGACCTTTCTTTCGGCCCTTTCCACTTCTGTATCCAGCACTGTTTGCCCTGCAGACATACACACAGAAAAACACTTAGAAAATTGCCTCTGACCCAAACGATTAAATTAGAGACATTATAAAGTAATTGAAGGAGGATCAGGCTGCCCTCCAAAATGCATGCATATTTAATTCCTCCATACACTTCATCAAAATCTTAAATTATGATAGTGCTATTTGTTTCCAGCTTGCCAATAATGGAAGTCAAACTGTTTCCCCTTGCTTCTCCAGTCTACCCTATCTAAACTCAGATGAAGAGGGTGGGTGAAATAGAAAGTGGATCCATGGATTTGGAAGTTTGAGTGACAGCTTGGGAGCTCAGGGGATTGTCCTCAGCTCTCTTGTGTGCAGAGACAGGTGGGACATAAGCAGCAATTTTCTGACTAGGAAAGCCAGTCGTACTTTATCTCAACATCACTGCTTCCTGCTGGATTACTGGAATTAAGACTAATAGATACCAAACCAAATCCACCATGGGGAAAGAAAACCTTGAGCAGAAACTGTAAACCTGCAGTAACACACACACACTGGGAGAGAGAGTGAGGGAGCGAGAGAGCGAGAGCGAGAGAGTCCTGTATCAGATCTCTTATTAAAAGTTTATTAAATGCATGCACACATGCTCTTATTGAAAAGGGCTTTTTACACAGAACTATTCAACTGATGTACCTGAGAGATTTTATGCTTCTAGCTTCAGCCTTTTGACCTAAAAGCTTTTCATGTCAAAGTGACACAACATCAAGCTAAGATTCATGGTAGAATCGAGTAGAATCATCATCTTTGGGCTGGGAATCTTATTATTCTTGTTCGCTTGTATTGCCACCCAGTTTATCTTGTGCAGCTGGGTAGTGAAATGCAGTGGTGGAGACCGTGACAGGGAGAGAAATGTAATATAGCTCTGAACACTAAGAGGCCAGTTTATCAGTGCTCCATATGAGAGCAGAGAGCATGGCTTGTGGAATCAGCTAGCAAAAGGTCTTGCTTTCTGCAACTGCTCTGTTAGCTGGTAGATACAGTACAAGTCAGCCACTTTAAAATGTGTTTCACTTCAACCTAATATGTATAAGAATTGCAAATTTAGTGGCAAAATGAATTTACTGCAATGTTCTAATATACAATATATAATTGAACCCATGAATTCAGTTATTCGGTTAGTACCTGACAATCCACGGCTTCCCTCTCATTTTAATTCCCGATTATATATCTTGTTATATCTTTTCTAAACAATGTTGTGCTTAGGATAGTTTAAGATAACCCTGGTGTCAATGGACAGATGAACAGACCTTAGGAATGAACATTTACATGCCTGAATATTAACATGTCCAACTTGGTTGAGTTCATTCCAGATCACTTTGTGCCTCACAAGTCTCCATTTATCTATGCATGCAAAGGTCATATGTGACAGTGTCAGGGTTTTCATTGACAAAGAATGCTTTTGAACAGATTCATATAACCTGGTGGATGTGCAAGATGGAAGATAAAAAAGGTCAATGGGTAAGAACCTGAGATCTGAGACGAGTAGAAATGTAAAGCAGGAGTCTTGGCAAAACAAGGCAGCAGGGAGAAGGCACGAAAGAGTCAGCCAGAAGTAGTGAGGGGAGGTAAGAACACGGGCAGAGAGGGAAAGAGAGATTGCTACTGATAAAGATATAAAGAGAGCGAAGCAAGGGAGGAGGATAATCCACAGGTTTGACCTTGCAGGCCTGATAGAGTCTTTGGTTGGAGAGACTGACTGAATAAAGCTCCTGCCAAACAGAGGCAAGCTGTGTCCTATTTTCTAAGTTGGGGACATGCCAGATTCACCTTATTATACACAGTGAGGATAACAGATATGAGATCAGCTAACCATTCGGCTCATTATCTCTCCACAGTCTATTAGTGTTGGCAGTGGACCGGTTAAGGCCAACAATGTCAGTATGGACTAAGGACATCTGTGATGCTAGGGCCAGTGAAACTCCAAGCTGGTACATATCCTATATTGTAAATGTTATACATATGAGACTCCTTCACACTATATAATCTCTGCTGTTTTCAGGACTGAATAGGGGACTGATTGCAATGTCAATATTATTGTGCCTGTGATTCATTAAGGGGATAATTCAACTATCTTAATATGCTTCACTACATACAGTGCACCTTCAACAAGCAGCAGTACAGAGGACACTACCTTCCATTCTGCAATTTAGCTGGATAAATTGGGATTTCAATTTAGCAGCAAGAATTGCAGTACCAAAAGTATCTATCTATCTATCTATCTATCTATCTATCTATCTATCTATCTATCTATCTATCTATCTATCTATCTATCTATCTATCTATCTATCTATCTATGGTAAGAGTTCATTGTACACAATTTACTGTATATATTTCATAAGTGCATAAGTATTTCTGTGTGTATATACATGCAGTGCAGGAGAACAAGATGTCTATGTGTTGGAATTAAACCAAACGTGCAGAGTAGAAGACGAGTCATTGTGTTTCAGGCTGGATAAGTGTGTTAAATGTGTAGTTCAGTGTTTTATAGCATACTGTGGGTTAGGCTTAGGGGTTGAGGTTAGTATAGGAGGAGTTGGATCACACCCAGCTCTACTCGGTGAACTTTTGGGTCTGCAGCAAGGACTATCTTGGGAGTCACTTGAGAGCCTTTCGATATGGATGCTTTAAAGCTGTCTTTTATATGAAGAAAGTTGTTATTACTCCTTGAAAAGTTTTTAGAAACATATGGATTAATAGTGTTCAAGTTCACCACAAACATGTAATTGCAAGTCGATGACTAATACATAGGTTCTATATATATATAAACTGAGACGTTTGCTTTCACCCAGTATTCGTTATCCTCAACAATCACATTGATATACACAACAAAATGATAGTATTCTCATAATGCTTCTATTATGTATATATATATATATTTTTATATATAATTTAACATCATAGAGAATTCAGTATAACAGAAACATTATGAGATTACTATATTTTGTTGTGTATATCAATGTGATTGTTGAGGATAACAAATACTGGGTGAAAGCAAACGTCTCAGTTTAGCTTAATAAAATACAGTATAATGAGCAATAATACACATGCATCAATATAACAATATAGATCATATCTACCACCTCATGCTGAGTCAAAACTATACAGGTCTAATCTGTTCCCAGTATAATTAAAAGACACAAAGTCATGGCCTAATGGTCAGAGAGTCTGACTCGTAGTCCTGAGGTTGTGGGCTCGAGTCTCGGGCCGGCCACGACTGAGGTGCCCTTGAGCAAGGCACCGAACCCCCCAACTGCTCCCCGGGCGCCGCAGCACAAAATGGCTGCCCACTGCTCCGTGTGTGTGTTCATGGTGTGTGTGCACTTTGGATGGGTCAAATGCAGAGAACAAATTCTGAGTATGCGTCATGTCAAACACCTCTCAGTCTGCTCTCTGAATGTTAGGATTTCTCTAGTTTAACCTCCAAACTGGTTAATTCCAAGATAAATCATCTGACAGTCATGCACTAGCCTCCCACCAAATTAGAGGTGTGTCTAAACAAAATCTGTATAAGTGTTCAGCAAGAAACAAGCTAAAACTCCATTATGGATTAATGTGTTTTTGTCATATACAATCATATTGACTCTTTCACTCAGAGTGATTGGTTTGTTTACATTACTCACACTCTCTCACTCTCTCCTGGTCGGCAGATGGCTGGTATCGTGTAGATTCCTTTCATGCCGAACTTCAGGGTGAAATGATGCTTGAAGTATTTGACTTAGTGTATGATTCATGTGTACAAATTCCCAGCTAATTCTGACCCAACCTCCCTGACACAGCACTGGCTGTGATTACTGTTACAGGATTGTCATGGCGACTCATGCTGAGAGGCAATCTTTAATAGAGGATTTCTTTATACTCTGACTCAGTTCTATATACAGCAGCTTTTTTACAGTTTATTGTATTGCTGTTTGTATGTTTAGTTAAAATCATGTTTCACAAGTTTTACCTTGTAACACATTATTCTGATATTATATTCTATAAAGATTTACATATTTGAAATGTGATTATGCAATTCTCATGATATTTATCCATTTCATTGTCTTCCATCATTAGAGGAAAGCACTTGGATTATCCTTCTGTGTGCTGAAAAGGATGCCATTGGTTTCCGATGCCTTTCTAAGAGTTTCAGACTGCTCTTGCGATTGGAGGCAAGCCAGCAAGGCTCTTTTAATGATGGAATGACTGTTACTGATGTGGAATGAACACACCAGATCGGGTTTGTGATTTCCCATTATCTTTACCCTGCCGGGAGATCTTGTGCTCACTCGCAAACAATCGATAGCGTTTAACGCCACTGGAGCATTAAAGGTAACTGACTGTGACATTCAGAGAATGGGGAGAGACAGATTTGTACCATTTGCTCTTCCTGCTAAAGGCTGACTGTAAAATTTGTATGAAGATTTTGAAAGAGTATTTCCATTTGTTAGCATCTTTGAGACTGATCTCTGCTGTGTACTTTCCAGTTTCCCCAAGAAATTTTAAATGAATTGTAATTACTAATGAAAGCTGTAGTGGAGTTTTTTCTTCTTCTTTTCTCCCCCACAAGTATACTCAGGCTTTCATTTTGTGTTCTGCCACTCAGGCTAGCTGGTGTGTGTGTGTGTGTGTGTGTGTGTGTGTGTGTGTGTGTGTGTGTGTGTGTGTGTGTGTGTGTGTGTGTGTGTGTGTGTGTGTGTGTGTGTGTGTGTGTGTGTGTGTGTGTGTGTGTGTGTGTGTGTGTGTGTGTGTGTGTACTACTGGATATGGTGTATGTCTCAGAGGGCTGCTTACTGATTCTGTCCAGGTATGAAAGAGGTCATAGGTGTAGCTCAGTATAATCAACCCGACTCTGGCTGTCCTCCTAGACCTGCAGCAGTCTGGCACTTTTAGAAGGGAACTTCTGAATAGAACCATTTGGACTGCTGCTACAGAACGGCCACTTGAAAGCAGAACGAACCTCCAATGCCAAAAAATTGCTCACTCCTTTCACATCCATTCACAAATGTTTTACCTCGAGACTGAAGGTAACATGGGGCAAAACGTGAATGCCCTGTCATCCAAATGCAAGAGGCATGTCAGCTCTGTCTTCTGTGTAGAGCATGGATTGACTTGAAGGTGTGCAAACAGATTTTTGCACATTCACAGTAGACCAGAGAAGAGTGGCACTGTTAGATACAACAGTTACAATTGATAAAAATTCAAAAACAATGATCATCTTCTGGTTAAGCAATTCCTTGGTTTATTTTCATACATGTTTTTGGGTTCTTATGCTGCTGAAAGGAGGATTTTCTTTTCATCTTCAGCTTTCTGACAGACACCTGAATGTTTTGCATTAAAATCGACTGGTATTCGTAGCTTTTCCTGATTCCCTCCACCCTGATAAAAGCTCCAGTTCTGCCTAAAGAAAAGCTGTGCTCTTCTACCAATTTGGAATTATGATATTATTATAACTCTTGGAACTCTTGGAATCATCAGACCATATCCATATTTTGTCACATGGTTTGTGGTGATTTAATATAGATGTTTTTTGTGAGAATGCGCTTTCATTTAGATGCCCTACCCCATAGCCCATAGACATGTGAAGAATGAGAGATTGTTGTCACATGCAAAGACTAATCAGTATTTGTCCTTTATTTCTGCAGCTCCTTTAATATTGCTGTAGGTTTCTTGGCAGCCTTCCTGGTAAGTTTATTTATCTTAACCTTTAGGAAATTTGGGAGGAATTTCCTGTTCTCTGCGATGTCACTGTGATGCTCCATTTTCATTGTTTGTTGTTGATGGTCTTTGCAGAGATATATGTATACCATGATACATAGTTTGGGAAATTCTATTGTACCCCTCTCCTGATCAATACTTTCAACAATTAGCTTATCATGCAAGCTTTGTCAGCTTTTTGTGGACCATAGCTTTAGCAGTCAAAACAAGAATCCTCAGAATTATTTCACTGATGACAGCTATATGATAATTACTTTTGTACAAGAGATTGCATGGGATTGGATGTCATTTTGAATATAGCCACATCCCCAATTATAAAACAGTGTGCACATGTATACCAACAGGTATTTGTCTTATTTTCCCCTAAAGCCTTTCTGTTTGTTTTCCCCATAATTTTTGGTTTAAATCTTTTGTACATCACAAAAATGACCATTGTATAGTGCTGTCATGTTTATTTCCCTGGACTAAAAAGTTTCTGCTTGGTTCTTTGGAGAAAGATATACAGAAGAGAAGTATATTTATAGGTTTAATGGTATGCTAACCAATTTGCACTGGTTTCACTCTGTTAAAATGTCAGTAAGTTTAATGCTATTGTTGGTTTGCATCATCAAATCAAGGTCTATTCAGGTGCCCACAATGACTTCCTGCTTGGAACCATTAGAAAATGCAAAGCCCTATGAATACTTTAATCACAGAGGAAGTAATTGGACCAAATTTTGGATTCCATTCAATCTTTTTTCCAGTTTTTTTTCTTCAGCTCCTCTACTAAAAATAAAGCATTTACCATTTGAGGCACAAACAAAAGATTTAAATAGTAATAAATTTTTTAAAAAAAATCATATTCAAAATCATAATTAAGGTCTGTGTTTCTTACTCAGGTAGAGCTTTCTTATCCTGTCAGTCTGCTACAGTTTTGGCAGGAACATACTGAGCTGACATGAAAGTTTTAGGTAATAGCCTCTCTTCTGTTGAATTCTGAAGGCTTGTAAGCTTGGTTTATGCTACAAAAATCTGAGATTCCTAGCTAAGTTAGAGGCTTAGTAGTGTCAGAGGGCACTGTTCTTTGAACCTATGCAAGCACTGCCCTTTAACCATAAGGGCCAGGGAGAGAAGAGCTATGAAAACAAAAGCTGCTGATTTGTGTTTGTCTTGTGTTAAATCACCCACATTAGTTTATTTATCACTTCATTCAAGCAGTAAACTGAACACTGTTGTCCTCAAAGTAAATCTTTTGCTTGACTGGTCACATTGAGACTTCATGCACAGCCCCATGTTAGCATGGACCAGTCTGGTCCGGTCCTGGATTCTGCTTTCCATTTGCAAATGAAGATGAGGGCAACATCGTTAAACATGGTGCTGTGTTTATGACCAACTTGTTAAATGTGACTGAAGATGTTCAGTGTGTGAGGAGAAAGATAAGTATCAGAGCTCAGGAGCAGGACTAACCTTGGGGTTTTGCAACTTTATCTTCATATGCTGATTACTTGGCTATGAAATTGGCCGATAGGAGCCAGTGAGGTTTTTACTAATGATCGTGAGCCAACTGTAATTTTGGCATCTGTTTTTCCAGTCTTTCAATATGAACTATTCTGCTCTCAGTGTGCTTTATTGTTTGGCCCGGCTGTAAGGATGGAGCCATTTCCCTTCTCTCTGACCTCCTTTTCAAATCCTCCTTTCAGTGCCTGTTTATTTCAGACCCTGGATTCATGCAAGACAATGACAGCTGACTGGACAGCTGGAAAAAAAACAGGGTTTGACAGACCACACCAAAAACCATCACAGCAAACCATCCTTGTCAATGATTAAACTGGATTCTCCTAAGAAATATTTGCTGTTGTTTTTAACTGTAATGGAGAACCATGCATCTCTCTCTCTCTCTCTCTCTCTCTCTCTCTCTCTCTCTCTCTCTCTCTCTCTCTCTCTCTCTCTCTCTCCCTCTCCCTTTCTCACTGCATGTTAAACAACTCTTGCAAGCAGGATCTGCCCAGCCTCTCAGCTAAATGAAAAAGCAGTGTGAAGAAGTCTTCAGGGCTGTAACTCTTCACCTTTAGCTGTCCGCTGTCTGATCTTTTCTGGGAATGTGTGAGAATGTGTGGTCATTTTTTTTTCAGGACATGTACAGCTGTTAGAAATGCTGATGTGTTGTGATGTATGTAGTGGCATTGAATGCATTGTGGGAATGTGTTTGATAAGTATGAGAAGTTATGCTGGAGCAGAGGCCAAACACTGACCAGAAGCAGTTATGTAGCTCATAGGTTAAAGAGCAGAACCGTGAATCTGCTGCCTGTTTTTCTCCATGTTTCAACTCTCTTTCAGTTTCTCTTTACCTCTGTCTCTTTCTTCAATTATGCAGTATTTGTATAGCTATAGTGTCAAAGGCTAATGGACATCATAACTTTGTCAGCATTTTCTGAGTAACATAAAATTTTCTGCATGTTTCATAGCTTAAACTGTGATATCTGGAATGGGAAACTTACAAAGAAGTCTAAAAGAAATAAAAAAGGCATATTCTGCTGACTGCACTAGGACATCTATATTTCAGAGAAATTCATAGAAAATACATAGAAAAGATTACTATTGTGGTCATACACAAGATATCAAACTTTAAAATGAGGCCAGATCCAGATGGACCAAGTCCAACAAAAAGTAGACCACTGTTAATGTGTTTTTATGAGCCAATATGTGTCAGACCAGACTGTACCAGTAATAGAAATATGGCTCTGGTCAGTGAGTGCTCATTGGGAATGTCCTGCTCACCCGACCTTAACCCTATCAAGCTGCTCTGAAAGGAGATGGACCGAAAGGTTTGACAGAGATGTCCTGGAAACACTAATTGTTCATATTCAGAAAGTGTGTGCAGTGATTGGGATTGACACAATTAAAGGAGACACAATTCAGAAAGTTTTCACAAATCTTTCAGTGCACATCACACTAGCTGTCCAAAAGATTTTATCTTATTGTATATGTGAAGTGTTTGTCTGTGCAAAGTTTATTGTATTTGCTGACTTTTCTTGCCATACATATTTACAGTATATTTTTGCTGTACAAAATTGCAGTACACATTTACTCCCTCAGGCATAGACAGCACTATTTTTTCTCAGATTTTTTTCTATTAAAATTCAATACAAAATACCCATTAAATTTGTACAGCAGTCCCCTGGGGAAGGTAATGGCATTTAGTGTTGTTGCCATTCATTTATTTTTTTTTACCCTTTTGTAAAAGCGTTTTCACTTGAAATGGTTGCACTGAATTTGGGAGGGTAAATGTAACTGCTACATCACTTACTGCAGAATACATTATTAAAGCTTTTGTGATGAATCAAAAACTGCATTCAGGTCAAAGGAAAAGGGAAGAAGGACATTATTTCTGACTGCTGAATTGAAACATTCAACAATCCCTCACTGAATCTCCGAAGGTAAACAGCAGGGCCAGAGCTGAAGTTCAGTTCATACACCATGCAACTTAGCTAATGACTTATCCCAAGGTTTTGAGATTTGGTGTGTGTTTATGTCCATACGAAATGTTATGAGTTTAAAACTCACCACTGCTGAGCTGATGGACTATTGATCAAGGCCTTAATCCTGCTCTGTTGTATAAAATAAATTTAAGTTGCTCTATATGAAGATGTCTGCCAATGCTGTAAATGTAAATTATCCTTGTGAGGACATTTGGTTATAATATAAATAAACACAGCTTTAAAAAAAAATAGTTTATTTTTCTTGCTGTAGTTAAGGTTAGTGTACATTTATCATAGTTTATTAACTCTGTGTGTGTGTGTGTGTGTGTGTGTGTGTGTGTGTGTGTGTGTGTGTGTGTGTGTGTGTGTGTGTGTGTGTGTGTTTGTGTGTGTGTGTGTGTGTGTTGGGTGAGCTGTGAACCAGTGAGCTGTGCTGTGGTGAAATGAGATGTCCAACAGATGCACAATATTGCATTGTTGTACATTACAGTTATCTGCATCTAATTAAAAACAAACTGGAGAGACGAGGTGCCAGATATTACTTATCAGTGTGTGGCACAATGGTATGGTTCGAGGTTTTACATTTACAAAAGTCACTGAATTTTAATTTAGAAATATTTATGTGATCGCAAAGCTTGCTGTTGTAGGATGACAGCAGATTTTTCTCTCTGCAACATTTTTTTCAGGTTTATATATTGAAAACTGCTGTCAATCTAGAACAGTTAGTCTTTTATTAAATCGGTTCCCTTCATTTTATTGGTACTTACATTTACCTATAAAAGCACCTTTATTTCCCATTTGTTAATGTATAAACTGGGTGTAAACTGTGGCAGCGAGCTCACACACAAAATCGATTCAAATCATTGTCCTTGAAGTGAAAGTAATAATAGAAAGCAATAATCATATTGAGCAAGCACACACCAAAGCCATCATTCCGTCCCCGTCTCCTTTGTCAGGAGATTAATATGTGGCCTTGGAACTTTCCTTTGTTAGATCTACAGCATCAGACAAGCAGCCTCACATTTCTCGGATACTAAGCACTTTTGAAGTGTCTGAGTCTTTTAAGCATTCTGCCATTACAACTCTATGGATTTGGGCAGAACATTTGAAGATAAGAGCAAGCTTGAGCCCCCCAAAAAAGTATAGAAGCAGCATCATCAATTGGAAGTGATCAGAAGCCCTCTGAGACTATGCCACCATTGTGATTTCCTGTCTTCCAGTTTCAGGCCTACAGTAGTAGTCCTTACACCTTGTTTAATCAAGTATGTTGTGATCCAGAACACCAAGGCTCATATTACAATGTATATGAAAACAATCAATGCATGAAGTCAATCTGAGAATGGTGTTATGCTAGCAGACACATTGCATGTTATGTGCCTGAGCACAAATAGAGGACTTTGCTAATCGCATGTGTCATCCACACCATAAACCATACAGATGGCAGATTGACTAATATTTCACTAAGTGACAGAGGAGTCAGAGAGACCATGCCATCTTTTGCAGCCGATCCGAGAATATGGTCAGCTCTTCAGGCCTCTGAGCCGCAGCCTGCACTTGGTGTTCTAGCTAAGAGATGAATTTAAATTCAAGGGATGAAACTCACATGGGCATTGCTAAATATACAATGTATGCTTGAACACTTAAAGATACAATTATCTGACAGCTACCTGGCATAATGCTTAGTGCAGAATATTCAGGACATTTTTAAAGATATGTAAAGCATGTAACTTACTGTTACACTTGTCATTCATCTGTGCATAATTTGCATTCGAAGGCAACATAAAAAAATAGACCATGTGTACATCAATATCTTGTTAATGACCTGACCTATCCTGGCTTTTTAACAAGCATTACCCATCTGGCAGAAATAACAAAGCTTAAACCAAAATTATTCAGATTTTCTGCCAGCCCAGCCCTGTCAAGTGAACCCGGCACACTAACAGTAATATATTCCTCTTCTTAATAAGTACCACTGCTTTCTTGCACCTATCAAGTACATTTAAGGCCTTATCATTTGGTAAGATTTGTTTATGGCACTGAGGTTTAGTAATGCTGCATATTTCCTGCACTTATTTTTAAGTAATTTATCGCCACCAGCATAAATTCTCTGTTAAATGGGAAATGATGGCTATCATTTGGTTCTAATGTCATGGAGCACATCATATGTATGCTACTTAAAATTCCCGCACTTCCCAATGTAAAATGCCTTCCCATGTCACTGTTACTAATAATGTTATTAATAAGCAGAAGAAAGACCTTTTTTGCTTTAAGATCAGTGGCAACGTGGTCATCACAAGCCAAACCATGTGTGAAATATGAAAGCAAACAAAATCTCAACAAATAATTAGAATACCGGTGTAACAATGAGTGTTTTTTAAAATAAGGTAAAAATGGACTTTAGGAAATCATTGTTCAGATGTTTTTTAAATACAATGAGATCACTTTGAACCCTGGAGGATTACATTAAGAACCTCTGAGGTTCAGAAAATTAACATGAATATACTGAATATTGAGTTTATATAATATTTATTATTTGTGCTCACCTTAGACCTCACTGGACCCAGTAATGCTCATAATTTTGTCTGGCCATTTTTTTGTCATCATCTGTAATATATTGTTTTATAAAACACAAAATTACCAAAGTGTGTATTTTTTTTAAGAAGAAGCCTTTATTATTGCCACACATTACATTACAGTTATGACAAAGCACACCAGAGCAGAGAGGGTTAAGGTCCTTGCACAAGGGCCCACCAGTGGCAGCCTGGCAGTGCTGGGGATTAAACCCCAACCTTCCGATCAACAACTCAGAGCCTTAACCACTTGAGATACCACTGCATGCATTGAATGCATGCGTGCATCTTGTTGTTTTGATATCCCGCTGTAGTGTTGAATAGACTGGGCAACAGTGTAAGAGAATACACTTGTATCACCACTCCTGCCAAAAGCAACTTGCACTGGCTCTCATCTCTGTACTGCCATTTCATCTGTTATGTCACACTCTATTCTCATCTAAAACAAACAGCTCCATAGTTCTGTTCCCGGAGTAACAGCTATTGACAATCTTCTTTTTCATCTGTGTTTTCTAGATGCTGTAAAAAGAGGCACTGCTCTGTGCAATGCTCACCTAGACAGACTGTGACATTTTGACAACATATAGCCTTAAAACTAGTGCTGGATCATTGCCAAGATGGTAAAACATTGAAATAAAGTTGTCACTGTGACCATCATGTTTCACAGTCCGGAATGCAAAAAATATAAAATAGATCCAGAGAAAGTGTCTGGTTTTCTCAGTAAGGATAGTTAAGCTTGAGCTACATCTCAGAGCCTTTTGCTATTTCCTTTTTTTAAGCAAATGAACAAATCCTCTATTTTCCTCTCTCTCTTTCTTTCTCTAGTCTGCCCTCTGACACCTTCTTTACACATTCTACACGGTATGATGGTTTTGCCAGTACCTAACTCTTCACTCTATGGGAAAATCATCCTCTTAAACCTCCATCATTGATTGGACAGCTGTTTCATGTTTTTAAAATGTGAGGTGTTCAAATCTCTGTTTAAACTCACCATGTGGCACTGAATTACGTTGTTATCCATCACATTTTGGCACATTTCACATGACAGGAATTTTACAGCTGCAAATGAGAAATAACTTGTATTAATTGTTGCAAAGAACTTACACAGGCACGGTGTGAGTTGTGTCTACAATACCAACACTACCTTGGTGATTGGTATCTTTTACAACTTCTCTCAGATCAACACTTTAGAGATTGTAATTCGTGTTGATGTATATGTTCATTGTTGAACAGCTGGCCATAACCAGTGGACTGCACCACTGCTCACCACATGAAATTCCATTAAAGCAGGACTTCTGAGACCTCTTTCTCCCTCTTTCTTTCTCTCACTCTCCCCTACTGTGAATTACATGGGCTGCTCTGGAAATGAACCCAGAGCAGTGTTACATTCCTCAGTTCCTTACTGTTTAAGTATTGATTGAATTTCCGTGGTCTTTTGACCAAGGGGAGATCACAGAGGAAAACCTAATAAAGGGATGCCTGGACCTGCTAGCTGGTAATTTAGTTAGAAGCAACATATGAGTAGTACTATCATGTTCGTCATGCCCACTGGTCACATGAACAGATTAGAGAGTTTGTATGCAGCATGCAGTTACTGCCAGTGTAGCACTGAGATCTGTCTTGTATAACAATATAAATATATGTTTGTATGCTTAATTGTTAAAATGTAAAAAAAAACCCTCAATGACTTATTGCAACATCATCATACAGCTTTTCCTTCAGTCCCTTAGCCAATTAAAATGTTCCCTGAAATGTTTGCATAACTGCAACAACACAATAAACCCCATAAAAAAGGTCAGATTTCATAACTCATGCTTTTGGATGTGGACCAAAATAATACCACTAATGTTTACTGAGACACGAACTGTGCCGTAATTAATACAAATGGCTAGGTTTGGTAATGAATTACCCCCTTGGCCCTTTTTGTCTCATAATTACCTGTCAGCAGATATCCATCCATAAAATGTTCACACTCACTTCAAGAAAAATGACATATACCAGTATTTATAATGCTTTGTCTTAGAAAAACCAAGATGGAAAAGAAAGAGCAAATTCCAACAAAAGCTAAATTAAATCAGTTTCAATTTTACTCACAGACCAGTTTTAACAATGAACATGTCTCAAAGTAACTTTACAGAAATCTAAAATCTTTGAATAAAAATGACAAAGTTTATGAAATGAAATTTATATTTATCCCTAAAGAGCAAACCTTGGGCAACAGTGCTAAGGAAGAACTCCCTAAGACGACATGAGGATGAAGCCTTGAGAGGAACCAGACTAAGAATGAAACCCATCTTCATCTGAGAAACCCCAGTGTGTGTGATTATAAACAATGTCCTTACAACAGCTGTATATTTAATCTAGGAAGTTGTGTAAGCTTTTGAGGAGCTTTTTTGCAACTTATAAATCAGCATCATTTCTGAGTTCATTATAGATTGCTTCCTAACAAAGCCATCAAATGTTCAACGATGAAGACTAGAGTGTAATACCAACCGCCTCAATTGAAGTTTAGAGAAGTGGTTCTACACATAGCAGTCCCATGGGTCTCTAGACTTTCCACATGGAGCCATCCCCAGAAGCAGTGATCAGCATAAATAAATAATAATAGTAAAAAAAAAGAAAAGAAAAATACACAATAAAAAATACACACACACACACACACACACACACACACACACACACACACACACACACACACACACACACACACACACACACACACACAAATTTATTTTATTTACAATATTCCAAACAGGACCTCCCTTAACACAGAGGTGTTGTGTCTTTATTTCGATCTCTTCTATGGCAGTGAAATTAAGGCAAGGTAAGGCAAAAACATTTTTCTTATTGGCTCAAAGTGGGTGATATTAGAAAAAAATTATATGATTTTATTTGCCAGCATAAAAAAGAACAAGTCACAAACATGCTTGTAGACAGGGCAGAGCAGGAGCTGCAGAATTCAGGTTTAGACATTAAGTGAACCAGAAGGAAGCAGACAGGGAGCAAATATGAGAGGGCTAGTAAGGGGCATCAAGCAGGGATTTGAGTCAGATACTGATGCCAGATATAGATACAGAACCTAAGGGTATGATTGGATCAATTCAGGAAGGAAGGAACAGATCCTGTATATTTGCATGTACTGTACATTGACACATATGGCTGATTTAGCCAAGTTAATCTACAACTGAATCAAGATAGAATTAGTTAAAGGTCTGGCTAAAGGACAAATTGTGCTTGCTTGGTGGTGCAAAACCTTCTAATTGGTAGCCTTTAGCACTGGAAAATGTCATGGAAGAAGGATCAGAGGATGAGCATGATGCAGGGGGTCAGAAAAGAGGTTGCACACAACACTGGGAAAGGGTGAGGTGGCTGAGACTGATACAGGATACAGAAAATGGAGGTCATGGACACAGGAACAGAGACTGAGATAAAACCAAGTGCTGATGCTATAACAGTCATAGAACAGTACTGGAGTAGTGAAAGGGTTAAGAACATGGGTAGAAACAAACAATGTGACCGGAACAGGGGAAATGTCCAAGGCTGAGTGCAGAGCTGGTGCAGAGGAAATGGCAAAGGACGCATATACCACCATCCCATAAATGTCACTGCTAGTAGCCATACTTACAATTTACACACATGCTTTTATTTCAATTGGAAATCAAAATACATCACCTGCTATCATATTCCAGCTATATTTGAGTTTTTAATCAGGTATGCAACATTTGAAATGCATTTACTGTAAGTGCTCCACCAACAGGGTGTAGCATTTACACCTCGCATGACACAAAATCGATAGCATCTAAATAAACTTCAGCAGTGACGGAACACAAGCATATTTTTCTTGGCTTGTTGTTCATGGCTCTACAAATGATTACTGGGATCCATAAAACCTCTCTCTGACAGGCTATAACATTTAGACAGCTTGCTTAACTTTTGAACATGAATTATCATCCTCTATTTGCTAATAACTCTCTAAATTCTTGTGTTACTTTTTTGATGTGTGGTAGAAAGCAAAGTAAAATTAGCATCTTATAGCGTTAATGAAAAAATGATATCTACCAGACAGTGGATTTTTTATTTTTTTTATTTTAATACCTACCTGTATTTTCACTCTTTATGAGATTGTAAACAAACTCTGCCAGTTAGAATATAATTCCATCTAAGAATACTTCACAGTATCACTGAGAGCTCAGTCTTTCACAGTGTTCTGCATCACCTAAGATGTTGGTCAGCCATCTCAATCTATCCTGTGTGCTCTCTTGAAAAACTCTCATTACTGCACCCGAAGACATAATGGGTCTTAGAGAGTCAATTTATGGTGTGAGAGTGAGATTTAGCCACTCTGTGAGTAACAGCACAGACTGTGAAATATTGCATGGAGTCACATGTGCAATAGCAAAAGATCAATACAACTGACTCGATCAATATGACTGAAATGTGAGATGATTAACAGCTTTCCCTTGCTTTAGCTGTTATGTACATTTTTCATAATATTTGAGCTTACATTTTAGTCTCAATGATCAGAAGCCACATGTTTTATATAGTAGTTTCTGAGTGATCTAGAATGGCATATTAGTGAGCAGAAGGGTCCATTCCTACACTGCTTCTCATGCCAGCGAATAAGACCGACAGTCATGAGGTTAGTTTCATGTGTCCATGGTGGTGTGGTGAAGGATTTAGGGCTGCTGAGGCCAGCCTAATCGGCCAGTTTAGGATGGTATTAATGAGGAGAGGCTCATGGCAGGCTTTCCTGGAGTGCATACTTCTGCAATAAGCTCCTTTCCACCTGCTCACATTTATCACGGGGGACTGGTGCTGGAAAATTGGCAACACTAGATTTTAATCCCTTACCAAAACTCTGTAAAGCCCTGGCATCATTTGTAATTCGAACAGGAATGAGCTTAAATTAAATCTCAGGAAAAAATTTTTTAGAAAGAAAATTATTTAAAAAAATTTAAATATATTTAAAAATATTTCAGAAATTAAACTATTTTACATATACACTAGTTTTATGTTTTTTCTTTTACATCTTTGGACATTTTAATTGTCTTAAAGGTTTATGTTTGATAAAAGAAAAACAAATGAAATGGTGAAAATGCCAATGTATTTTTGAGTCCGATTTACAAATGTACTATAACAATTTGATTTGTTTCTCACCTTTCCTAATCACTACATAGTTTGATATGATATTTTCTATAGTAAATGGCTTTGTTATTATTCTTAAATATTAGGACATAGTAAAAATGAAGAAAGCCCTTTTATATGCTGGTGTATTCAAAGTTTGGTCTGGTGTTGTACATGACACCAATACTATTTAAAGAATTATGAATGATGCAATATCTTTTATTAAGGTAGCAGATTAAAATTGTACTGCTAATGCCAGAAAACAAGAAATATTGGACCTGCAAATGTTCTTTAACGTTAAAGTATTGGTCTTAGTCATGATTAACAGCTGACCCCATTTGCTAGTTTTATGACATAAGCATATTCCAAGGCTAAAACATTTTCTGGCCTATTCTAGAGCTATTATTGTTTCAATTTATAGCCATTCCATATCACCAAGCTTTCTACATTGTACTGGCAGAATTAAAGTGTTTGAAAAAAGTAATTAAATTTAAAGTGGGAAATAAATAAATAAATAAATAAATAAATAAATAAATAAATAAATAAATAAATAAATAAACAAACAAAAGACTGAATGTTTTAGGCATATCAGATGTTTTAGGTTCAGATCATATGTATATCTACATATTTCTATGAAATATGTAGATATACATATGATCTGAACCTAAATACTTTTGTTTTGGACACAAAATGATTAGACTTGTACCAAATGCTACATGTAGACAACTGAAACAATTAACACACCATGACCATCATTAATCATTTATTCTGCATAAAGCAGCATGAAATGTGGTCTAGTAAACTCTGATTATCCACATTTAATCCTGCTTTTCCCCCAAACGTTACTTCTTGACTGGGTATCCTTTAATGGTTGCCAGTTGTGTTCACAGGATCCAAGGTATTCTGATAAAGACCTTCCTTTGTGAAGTGAAATACTGATAGACACACTGCCTCCCCTTCACAAAAGGGCAAAAATGACAGCGACAGCTGATTATTAACCCCAGACGTGATGCAATCTTTATCTTTATTAAGATGTTGAAAGCTTCATGGCTCAGATAGCCTAAATGTCCACATGGTCCTTTTTAACCTATCACAAAAATGATGCCTAGAGGTTTTTTGGTGAGGCAGGAGGTATATCAAGTGGGGAGGGTGAAATAAAGTAACAGGGTTGGCCCAGGAATAATTAACAAATAGAATACAGATGGTAAAAGCAGATGGTTTCATTTCCGATTTCGATGGATGGCAAACAGAGGGTTGCTGCTCTGCTGATGATAATGAAGGTACTCTTTTTCCAGATCTATAGAAAATAGTAAAATTATCACCAGTGTGAAGATGATGTCTCATCTATTGCTGTCAGCATAAACAGCAGTAGACTTATATTCTGATTAGAGAGTAAACACACACACACACACACACACACACACACACACACACACACACACACACACACACACACACACACACACACACACACACACACACACACACAGGAATCACCATTCCACATGCTGCAGGAATGAGACATTGTAATCAAGATAGGGAATCCATGGGAGAATAGTGAAGAAAGCTATCAAAATTCCTCATTTTATAGGCTATTAGAAAACACAGTGCCTGGCTGTTGTTTATAGTAACAGGGAGGGTGATACACACTCTCCCACATTCACAGAAATGTCTAGCAGTGTTAAGTCTCTACCCACAGACCTAAAAACCCAGAAACTTTGTTTACATGATTTGTCACAACTTTTCCAAACATTCAGGCTCTGACATGAGCCCAATTCATTTTGATTGAATGATCAATTCCCAAGACTATAGAGGTATTTCCTCACATGTGGTGCTCATTTAGTTATTATAAGGTTTGTTTTCCCCAAAATGTGTGAAAGAGTGACATGATAAAAGGTCACTGATTTTGGCATTCCCTTGATTCCGTCCTGGTGTGTGAAAGGGTGAAAGTGACAGATGTTTGGCCACAATGCCACCCCAAAAATGACCACATAAAAACCAGATAATGAAATCCAGAAGTTGTGAGGAGCACAGTTTAGTGTTTCTACTATAACTTGTGGGTTTGAGTTTGAACAAGGTATACCATTCAAATCAAAGGTCTAATTACATTACATCTGTGGATGGCCGAAACAAGACTTCATCCTCAATTAGGACCTCGTTGTGAGTGAAAAATGGAGCTTTAAATTATACGTCTTCCTCTTTGCTACTCAGGCAATTCCTGCTGTGCTTCTACAGACAGGAGAGCAATTTGACTTTAATCTATTATTGACCGCTCCACTCTGACCTCATCCACCAGGTCCAGGCTGGGATTTTCTTAGAGACAGCCAATCTAAACAACTGATTTAATGTAAGGATTTTTTATGTGTGGAACTTAATCCACCAAGTCTCCCTTGTTGACATGATAAATGCTGCAGTGAAATGACATGGAAGATGCAAAACCAGGTGACTTACAACCTTCAAAGGGAAAATGCATGTAGTTAAAAAAAAAAATCTAGCTAATGGAAGAGTCATGTCCCTTTCTATTTCTAGAAAATTTCCAGTTCTAGTTAATTAGACATTTAATGTGGTGTGATGCGTTGGACAGAGTCACATGATAACCTTCAGATTGTGGAATATGATATCTTATTCCTTTTCTTTGCAGCTAAAAGTCTCAGTCGGAAGTTATGTTAGGGCTTATATGTACGTGCAAGTATCTTCTTACCTTTCCAGCTGTTTATTCAAATCTATGTGTGTGTGACAGCAAGGCTTCTGCCACACATGCTCATCTATGACATAATTAATGAGCTTTAAGTGCATTATGAGTACATTGTACATTTACATCTTTTTTTTTACTTGGTAGACAACTGTAAAAAAAAGTATCAAAATGAACGAATGAGTCAAAATACAATCCAAGCATGGAGAAATTGACAGAAATCCTGCAAGACTACACATCAGTGTACAAAAAATATATAAAACTCACTCATACTGTACAGTAGAAGCACTAATACTCGGCTGCTAGCAACAAAGCAGTTGTTAAAGTACAAATTATGCAATCATAAGGAAAGCTGAAATAGAGTTTGATGTAATAATATTGCAGTGGTGATAAAGTGGTTAATGCTTTGGGTTGTTGCTTGGAAGATTGGGGATCAAGCCCCAGTACTGTCAAGCTGTCACTGCTGGGCTCCTGAGTAAGGCCCTTAACCCTCACCACTCCTGGGATGCTGTATCATGGCTGGCCTTTTCTCTGACCCAAACCACCAAAGTTGGGATATGTGAAGAATGAATTTCACTGTGCTGTAATGTATATGTGACAAAGTAAAGGATTCTATTCTATTCTATTTTAGTATTAAATAAAACGAGTATGTAATTATTAGGAAAACAGGCCATTAATCACCTTATACTTACTACAGCAATTATGTACAGTATACAAATTATAGAGAATACACTCTTGAGTGAGATGTGTCTTCCTGTTGTTTTGTACCATGTGTGTGAGGAAGGCGCTATGGAAATTAAACCTTCTTCTTCTTCTTTTTCTTCTTCTTCTTCTTGTTGTTATTATTATTATTATTATTATTATTATTATTATTATTATTATTATTATTATTATTATTATTATTATTATTACTACTGATGTGTTTCTGTATCAATCTTAATTTACTCTGAATTCATTGTCACAGTATTTTTGAAACATCTGGAGACATCACATGTGATTAGAGTGACCAATACCATACATTGGTGGTATAACCATCACTGTTTGCTGACAAACACATCCGAGTGACCAGGAAACAATGTCATGAATGAATCCTTGTAAAAAAGATGAACTTCAATTAGCTATTCAGTAGATAAGAACCAATAACTTCAATATGATAAATTCAGTGCATCGACACTGCGAGCGGATTAGCTGAGCAGCACAGTGGTCCAGTTGTGTAATGGCGAGTGTCTGGAAGAGATGTAAGCTTCCTGTTTTTCTACAGAAAAAATCTTCAAGGTTGAGAACTTAGCTAGTCATCAATCATTACCCCAAGGCTTCTGCTGGACCTTGATGGTATTAATGACAATGAGTCTAGCTGGACAGTGGGAGGAGGGCGAAAATTTAAGGACTTGCTTTTATGACAATAGGCTATGATGATAGGTTGTGCTGGAGAGAGAGCAATACTTCATCCAGAATGTCATGTCTTTGAGGCAAGTTAAGATGTCTGACAAGATCAAGGTGTCCGCTGTGTGGTAGGAAGTATTGGATGTCATTAGCCTTGTAGAGGTAAATGAAACTGAGAAACTAAAAGAAAAGGAGTGGCCCAGAGATCTTGTACTACTTTCTACAGACATGCTGTCATTAGACATCTTGACAGAACAAAGGCAGACATTCAGGTTCTCATCCTGGTCATTTATCCTAGCTTGTCTGTAAAATCTGCATTAGTCCAAACCCAGTCAAATCAGCTTACAACTAAAATTTTATCTTAGAATAGAAACTCACAAGACAATGAGTATTTTATTACACAATGCAGCAGGCTTGTTAATTACATTTTTTTGGTTTGCTAATTTGGATATTTTCAAATATCATTTTAAATTTGATCATTTATAATGTTTTTTATTGCTTGTCTGGTGTTGTTTGAAACAAACAACCAAAACAAAAGTGGATAGTGTTTGTGACCCTCCTTTTTTTAAAACACCATTTTAAGATTTTTGTTTAAAGCTGGGTTAAAATGGGATTAAACTCCAGGCTTCTGTTGTTGCATCTGTCCATTCGTTTTAAATCTGCACCAGCATACCCTATTTCATCACTCTGTTTGAGTGAAAAGCTTTTCCTGCAAGTTTCTCACATCTTCCAGTGCCTTCAGGCCTGTTGCTGTTATATCTATTGGAAATCTGTCGTCACTTGCAGGGTTGGTACATTACCAATAGCAGGTGGTGCATCGGCTAGGTTGCCTGGCCTGGGGCTGATGGACACACAGAAAGAGGTGTATGTTTCTAAATACCTCCTGTTTTTCCAAAATATATCCTCAACAAAAGAACTTGCTTAGACATGGCAGTTATACACAAAGGTGTTAGTGGCTCCAATGAAGTGTCATCATTGCTTGTGCATTATTAAAATCTCCAAATATTCATCTTATAATGCTATAGAGAATAGATTTATGAGAGGCCATGGAAATGCCATGTGGCTAACCCACTTTTGAATGTTATTCTGTCAACAAAGTGATTCACTCACAAAAAAGATATCAAACAAACGATATATAAGGAAGGCAAATTATCATGGAGGTTTACTTAGTAGGTGTGTGTGATGACTGACTGAACTGACACAGGACGCAGCAGTGCATTTCCTCTCAAGTGTTCTCCTGTGGATAAGCTGCATGTAGCTGTCAAGGTGTGGGGTTCAACGCAACAAAACGTCCTCCAATCATATCAGTCAGCTAATCAGCACCGCCATCACCAAAAATATTTCTTACCCCAGTCGCCAGAAATGAAAGCTAAGCACTTTTCTCCTCCCCAATCTGACTTCTAACACTTTACCTGTGGTGTAGGTTCTCTTTGATCAAGCAAGACACTGAGGACGTAAGGACTTGAATCAGACAGCAGGTATGCGGCACACAAGAAGCTACTCTCACTGAACAGACAATTAGTGTTTGCTGCTTTGTGGCTGCTTTGTAGGTGATGGTTCATTGCCAGTCAATCTTCTAAGCAGCTGTTATGTCACCAAATCCTCCAAAGCTTCATAAATGCTGCTGGAGTCAGACATTAAAAATATGTAAAAGGCTGGAAGAATACATGGGTTTCCTTTTCTATCATTAAAAAAAAAAAAAAAAAAAATCTGAGAAATATTGATCTTTTGCTTGTTGTTGTTGTTTTTATGGCTATTATTAATTTGTTTTTAATACGTTACTAACTTACACACATTATTTGTACACACTACATCTATTAAATCATTCATTCTTGGTTGTTTACATTTATTCATATTCTTCTCTATTTTTCACAAGTATTCCATGCCAATTGTTTTCCATTTTTTAATTGAACATTCAGCATTGTCCAAACATAAGAGCCCTCCGTCAGGGTATTTCCCCCTAAGCATTTTTCATTTATTCATATTGACATACTGTACAGTTATACTGAAAGTCTATTACAGACTGCCAGCATATAATGAGTAGCAAAAGCGTGCATTTGTTCACTTTTCAGAACAATCTGATATTAGACAAATGCATATTGCACTTTTCTCAGTTTTAGAAGTACTGGGTGTGCTGCACTGGTCTGGAAATGTCATCTATGTCTGTGCACAGAAGTGCATTTCAGCTGTTGTACATTCTGAGTAATGATGCAGCCAGAAAAAACTTCAACTCCTCCACAGTGCACTTGGGGTGTGAACTTAGAAACTTTAAATGGTCTGACACATTCTGCTGATGAATTGTGTTAAAATGACCTAATGACTTATCTTGGGTGTGGCTCGGGTGTACTCCAGCTAACCATTATTAAGACTTCTGAGAAACTTTCTCATGATACTCTCAGTCAAAAAAAACAACAACAAATATACTATGTGTTCACCTTGTGAATTTATATGAGAACTATGTCATTTTTAGTCATTGGCAGTAAAATTATATAAACCACTGTATGGTGTATGGTGCACCCCCACTTATTTATATTACATATGACATATTCAGGTCTACTGGATCTGTGAGAAATGAGAGCTTAGATATTATTATATACTGTAAATGACAAAGAAATGTAGTTGCCTGAGCTGACTTCCGTCTCTAACCTCCATATGCTATGTTTACACATACAACAACTTGCAACGACAAAGCAACCAGAGACTATTGATTTTAAATGAGAACTGGTGTCTTCTGCCAACAGGAGTGACAACAGCCGTTGGTGACTAGATGTGGGTGTGGGCTTAGTAAAAGTTAAAAAAGATTAACTTCATGCAAATACGGGGTGACTTGGTGTAGAGACTACCATTGGGAGTGAAGACAGAAGAGCGCAAGTGATCCGTGACAAATGCAGCTTCTTCTTCAGCTCGTGTGATGATGCATATACACACTACTGAATTTTATATAAATGCTCTCCCTCCAGAATGCTAGTTGTGACACCCACTGCTAAACGTTATTACTATGGCAACCAGAAGTAAGAACACATAGTGTTGACTTAGCTTCACACCTTCTTCGTGTTTTTGTGTCTGTCATTTCTCCCAAACTCCTCAAATTTTTATATTTCAAACACAAAATCTTTTCTATTTCTGAATTCCTTCTTTCTAATTTACACACTTGCGAAAAGGTCTTAAAAAACAGTTATCTGGTCAGTTCTACATTCCTCTGTCATTGCTGTTTGTTCATCTAAAGATTTATTGATAGAGACTTTAAAGCTTCTTTAAAGCTCCTTTAAAGCATCACTCTAGATGCATGCGCTTACCAAATGCCAGTAAGGTAAATGTCTAAAAATTTCCTCATTCTAGGAATAAGCCACCAGCAATGAAGGCCAACATGATGAGGATAGAACTAGGACCAGGAATGACTACTTCAAGTGCTGGACAGAAGGTCTCCAACTTTGAGGACACAGTACAAATGCACCAAGTTCAAGGTGTTCATTTGGAACAAACACATTGAAAATCTGCTCCTTATGTGCTGTATAAAACACATGTGCATGTAGTCAATGGGGCGATCTTTATCATTCACATGAAATGTTTTGTATGTGTAAATGACCCTGAAGGTGTTCTGACAAATGATTCAATTTCAATATTGAAGAAAACCTTGTTTTCTCTATATTTGTCCCTTCACTATCTTTATTTAACAGGTTAACTATCAAACAAAAGGGAATTTATTAAATAATAAGAACATAATATATCTGGATCATTTAATATTATATTAAAAAGTATTGTTTTAATATACACAGATCCATGCACACGTCGCACAAGGGTGAAATAATTATAGGACTACAAGGAGTTGCAGTACAAAGAGTGAGAGTATAGACACATAAAAATTAATAAGAATTTATGACAGGGAATGGTGCTATCAAAGTCTAATGTGATATCTGTAAGATGTTTGTCTTGGCCTCTTGGGAGTATTTTAATGTTCTCACTTTAAAGCAGTGTGGAGTTACAGATTTACAGGAGATATGTATGAAGAACCACTGATCATATCAGACCAAAAATGATGTGATCCTGCATTCTTTTAGGAGATAAATCCCGGTGATCTTTATATGAAATGTTGAAATTATAAATGAAATGTTACACATTAAAAGAAGTATCAGGGGATTATAGAGAAGGTGGCATTGCTTCACTTGACCTTACAGCAATGTGTTTGTAGCTTAGCCCTAAAATTGTTCTATTTTCAAATGGTGTGTCTGGTCATAATTTAAATGCCTTGAAAACTGTAAGGAAAGTCATCAGTATTCTGCTGACAGTATTATGAAAGAGCATAGAAATAATGATAACAATATACCATTGTAATCACATTATTTGCTTTGATCAATGATGTATAGTTTTAATTCCATGTTTGAGCTAAGACTAGGCGCAATAGATAGTTTATCATGGAGGAGGAGTCACTGTGAGAAATCTAAATTTGTATTACTTACAGATTATTCTTCTTTTAGAGGAACTGCAATAAAAGCTAATGTTCTTCTGACGGGGTCGCATATAAATATGGTCTTTTTGATGAGAGGATAGTTTCTGGAATGAAATAGGAATGGTAACATAGCAGCTTCTGTAAGTACAATTATTTACTGTGGACTTCAAAAAGAGGAGTTTGTGATTCTCATGTGAGCGATCTCTTTTCATTTTCCTGGGATCAGTGTTGGCGAGGTGGGAATACACTGTTGATGGGACACCAGTAATGAAGCATGCACACAAACACATTCACACAGTCATTCACACCTAAAGATGCTGCCAATACATCAACCAGCATGTTTTTGGGAGCTGGTAGGAAACTGGAGATTCCAGAAGAAATCCAATGATGCTTGATTAAATGATTTTGAGATTCTGACATATTTGAATTTTTAAAACAGCCACAATAATGAGGCTTTGATGATTAAAAATCCAGTAGTGGAAGGATGACATAGGAAATGCAGGGAAAAAAGCAGGACACCATGAAGGAAACTTTTTTATATAATATAATTATATAATTACAATATTTTATATACTACACTTACCTCCACTTCAAATAATCTCTCTCTCTCTCTCTCTCTCTCTCTCTCTCTCTCTCTCTCTCTCTCTCTCTCTCTCTCTCTCTCCTTACTCATACTAGAAGTAAGGAGTATAAGCAGCTCAAGATGCTCAGTTGTATAACAATAGCAATGCCTTTCCATGCATCACACAGTGACATATAGAATGAAACTCCATTATTCCAGGCCAAATAAGCATTTAGCCTGCACTGGGATTGCATGGTGGGCAAAAAGTAAGACTTGCTTGTGAGTGTGGCAGATGAGTCCAGGAAGATTGTATTAAATAGAGAGAAATGATATCTGTTCCTTCCCCAGTGTGTAGTTCTGACATGGAGCAGCTGTAAACACACAAATGTGTTAATATCAGTACATGTGCTCAGCTAGATCAGCACATGCAGTCACATTCATGCTCAATGAGGTCCTAATAAAGACTGCAACTTTTGTCTCTGGCTAAGATGTATGTGGCTACTGACTGCTTTTTTAACCTGTCTCAATGGAATATGCAGATAAAAACAGTGGGAACTGAATTGGGAAGACTGAATTTAATGAGCAAAATTTAATAAACTTTCTGTGACATGTCAAAATGCTTTATACAGAGCCCATGTTCTATATAGCTACAGCCACAGCAGAACAAATAATGAAGCTGTCCTAGATCCAGGCCTGGTAGGAAATCCAAAGACATGTTAAAGGCCTTTTTATTCACATATTATTACACATGATGGCTCTCACGCATGCTATGCATATACATGTTATGTATTTATATTTTATATGTCTTTCAAGTTCTAGTAATGTGCTAGATTTTGTTCTGTTACAAATCCAATTATGTAATTAACAAAAGCAGAAAATATTAGAAAGCATTATAAAGATTGCCAAGATGAGCAGGTTCATTTTCCCAGACCACTGATAAAAAAAGAAAAAATTCTTGCAAGACAAACTGATATGCACTTCGAAGTTGCCTTGGTTTTGGAAAAACACTTTATGTCTTCTAGGCCTGTCAACTAGTCTATTTTTTCTTCCTAGTACAGTACAAAGTGAGAACAAACAGCTGCTGCACATGCCTCTTCATCAGCATTCATCAGAACAGTGTCTGAGCATCTTTTTGATTTTCTGCCACTGTCACAGCTTCGCATAACCATATAACCTCCTCTGGTGTTGGATGTGGATCTGAGTAGCTTGTTGAGTTTAGTCAAATTTAAAACCATAATAAATTATCAAAACCAATATAGGCAAATGACTGAAGCAGACAGTGAAATACAGTGGACTCCGAGCTGTAGGTGATGTGAGCACAAGCACACTTGCTGTAATGTGAACACTTTCTGAGAAAAATATCCGATGTTGTGGCATGAATGGAACAATTCAAGCTGCCTGTATAATTTGGAAAATTACATAATTCTATACTATAATATTTATATGCCTGTTGTCCTCACATGGATCATAATTTATGCAGTCTTTTTAGAATAATTACATTTTCAGCTGCAGTCTTTCTCATAATTGTTATGTACTTGTTTAAAATTTAATGTGCTGAGCTGCATTGTTTAAACGGATATAAGAAGAACATGATTGTCAGTATATAATTTGTTTCCTCTTTAAAAGCATTAGGCTGTTAGGACTAGCATATTTGTCAATGCCTCTGTATTTGTATGTTGCAATATCCAGAGGGTCAGTTTATGGGCTGTAAGCCCTCCATTGTTATCCCTGCTTTCCTGTTCATTAATCATTTATGTGAGACAATTGATGGATGAAGCACAGCAGAAATTTCAGCACGAGGCTTTGGACATTCTCTGAGGTATGCATTGTGTTGTGTTGTGTAGGGGGTTTTGGCTTGGGCACACAGGCTACACGCGTATGTTTGTGTTTGCCTGTGTCTCAGTGCACTGCAGGGCCATGTGCAGAAGTGCCACCCAGATCCTCTTTCACAATCACTCCATTGTCTTGGCCAAGGCAGCATTACAGCATGGCCTGTGATTTGTATACAAATGATCACCAGCAGATCTGACTTAGGGCATTGCAATGATAAGTGCTGTTCCATAACTGGCACAGGGAATCCTGAATATGGCAATAGGGACCGGATAAGACAGGGATTTCAATGTCAGTTGAACAGTATACAATGTCCTTACTCCTCTGTATCTACAGCACATTCTTTTAAAAACAGAACATCTCTTTAAAAACATAATTGCCTAACATAATTGCCTAAACCAGGTAAACATAAGGGAACACAGCTTTCCTGATCAAATCATTTTTGCTGTTCCATAATCATTTAATTGGAAACAGAAATAAACTGTTCTATGAGAAATATGTGAGAAAAGATTTGACTGCCGATCAATGGTTTTGCGTATAAATATGATGCTGAAAGTAGAGAACCAGTGTTCAAATGCAAATGTACATCGACTGAAAAATTTGATAATAAAATATCAAAGTATATATAATATGAATGTCACAATGTTTTCATCTTTAAAGGGATTCAATGTTCATTGTAGACAGCTGGTCTAGGTTAATATTACAAATTTCACTGCCTGTCTTCTCAAGATTTCCATGGCCTGAGCATGAGATTCTTAGGAAAATATTGCATCCAAAAATTTTCATAAGCTCTACTTCTTGGCAAAGAAACCTGAAAAAAAGTCCAATACCAAATTCTGTGTTTGGAAAAGGGCTGTGATGATGTTGTTGGTGTGGTGACCTCATACACCCCCCTGCTTCTGCTGGCTGGAGTGGAGGAGGCATGGTGCATGCTGTAATTAAGGAAGATTGATGTCCACCAACACTCTGAAGCCTAAATCACACAACACACACAGTGTCCTGAGATCTACTTGTTCAACAGTACAAATCTACCATGGCATATATTCAGTTAAGACTGGTTGAGCCAAAAGTTTATGAAATCTAATAACTTTAATTATTACTTGTGGCTGTTTATAACCTTCATAACAACCTTCTGCCCATGCCATAACACTGCGTCCACCGTTTTTAATGGCATTATGCTTTGGATGCTTTGGATAAGCCCTTTCTTTCCTTCCCCATACTCTTTCCTTCCTATCGTTTTTAGTTCCAGAAATTATCAAGATTTATATATTTTCTAGCAGAATCAAGTCTAAACGTGACTGTTATCAGTGGTTTGTGTCCTGATATTAATCATCTGTATTTACAATGATGGAGATGTGTTTTGACACTTGGCAATGATGAGTTTGAAATTACTGTGACAAGTGTGAGACTATCCAAATAATTCTGGACCGGACTGAATATTCATGATGTTTGTGAGCCTACCTCATTATGTTCAAGGTCGAGCTTCCACCAGGGGGCGCGAAGATGCGCATGCGCATTGCAGATCAGCGGCTTTAAAACGCAACAAGTGCAACAGCAACAAGAACAGCATGTAATTTTAGCTAATAAAGACACGCAGTATTCCAGTGGAACTGTGTGTATGTATGTAGTTATGCGTCTTCTGTTATCCTGCAGCTCTGTGTTGTTAAATGTCCAGTTCCAGATGAAAGCAGTGCATCTCAGGTCCCTATTGCTTGGGGATCACTTGCATGGCATTTAATGTGACCTGCTGTTCAGAGGGAAACAAACAGAGTCCAGAGGTTGGGGTTAATAACAGCATCGACATGTTGTGATGGTGAACCAGTAAATACACTGATGTGTAAAGACCTCATTTAAAAATGAGCAACTGAACATTTCTCCACATCTATTTATTAATGCTAATTAAAAGATCTCCCTAATGAGGAGCATGTTCACTCACTTATTATGGATTTAAAGTAATAGTTTGTCTCATGCAAATAATGATTGTCTCCTCTAAAATAGACACTATCTGACATTAGAGTGTAGAGAATTACACTCCCCCCCATTACAATCTCTCCCCCCCCCCCCCCCCCCATTAATTGAATTATGTTCAAGGTTACACAAGTGATTCCTTTTCCCCGCCGTAACGCCTCATCCTCATTTGGACCAATAATGCTGCTTTTTGTCCTCCCGAGTCCGAGTCTCTCTTCAGTGTTTCCATCTGACCGTCGGTTTGCCTCCTCCTTCTCCACACACACACACACACACACACACACACACACACACACACACACACACACACACACACACACACACACACACACACACACACACAGAGAGAGAGAGAGAGAGAGAGAGAGAGAGAGAGAGAGAGAGAGAGAGAGAGAGAGAGAGAGAGAGAGAGAGAGCAGAAGAGATCACGGTGCTGAACAGAACAGTGAGCTGTACGTGGCTGATGATTAGCATGACGCGCCGGAATGGTATTCGGACCTCGGGCGTGATCGTAGCTGATAGATTTCCAGGCGGACCAGACGACTCCTCCCCATCTCCTCCGTGACACTACTTTTCTCTTTTTGTTTTTTTTTTTGGAGCGCGTGTTTGGGGAAACAGAAGAGACAGATAGAAGCTTCGCTTTTTAATCGAGAATGACGTTTTAAAAGTTATCCCAAAGCGAGAAATTGCGCCGCTGTTTCTTTTCCCTTTGAGAGACACGTAGCCTTGAAGGGTTTTTGTGCTACGAGTTGAGGCTCAGTGAGATACATGTAGCAGGCGGCAGAAAAGGGAAAGGTTTGCTTTGATTTGGCCGGACTGAAACATGCTCTGAGGGTTGCTTATACTAGTACACAAGGCTGTTTTTTTACTGCTCTTGAGAGCTGTCACTGCCATTGGAGGTGCATGTGGTGTGCTGTGCCGTGCTGCTGCTGGGAGAGAGAGAGAGAGAGAGAGAGAGAGAGAGAGAGAGAGAGAGAGAGAGAGAGAGAGAGAGAGAGAGAGATGGTCGCTCCGATGAAGTTAGGAATCAGCGCCAGCGCTTAAAGTCGAAACCAGACATCTCATGGACTGTGACCGCTTTTTATTAATAAGCTGTCCGGTATTTTATACTTCTTATTTCTTCTATCCTGAGGACAGTGCCTGATTTTTTTTTGAATAAACGAGCTCCTGGACATTTCCACCTTTTTTCTACTCTATGCTTGTCTTTGTTTGTACGAATCTGACTGCGCTGAGGACCTCGAGGCCACCGATGTAAATCCAACCGAAACGTGACTGAGAAAAAATACAGCTGATAGAACAGCAGCAGTCTCTTTGGCTTATAGAGAAAGGAATAAAACGCAGATCTCGGCTGTAGTGATGCTGCAAGTGGAAATGGTGGTGTTGGTGTGTGTGCTGCTGTGGATGTGTGTGCTGAGCCAAGAGCCGAGCTCCAAGGTGATGGCCGACCGCTACGCTGTCTACTGGAACCGCACGAACCCCAGGTGAGAAAGCTTCTCGGAATTGTCTCTAAAATATTCACGTTGGACTGACAGTGTGAACAAACTGGACAAACTTTTACTTTCGCGCCCACAGTGTTAGGAAAGGTGAAATGTGCGTATAGGGTACCGATCTTAGGTCACGCGCGGGTGTTCAGGCATTAAAGGTCCACAGTGGTAATGTAGTTTGCACAGTTATTTAACACTAGGTGGTAATTCAATGGCGGAGTTGCCAGTTCAACCCTATAAGAGTTAATAGATTAGGTGTTCATTCAAACTGCGCGCTCTGACTGCTGTGCACCTCTCCGTGCGCCTCGCTGTGCGCCTCTCCGTGCACTTCGCTGTGCGCCTCTGTGCGCCTCGCCAACTTCTCTTTTAATATCAGTATTAAACACACAACATGCAGCATTCACTTTTCTGTATTCGGCTTGTACAAAGATAGGTAGCGCAATTTCACACACACCACGTAGGTTATGTTATTAAAAGCGTGATGTTTTAGCTTTATGTTTTTCACTGATCTGGGACTAGAAGGGCTTCTCAGCGATTGTAAAGAGGCACATTAGCCTAGAACTTTATAAATTCATTCATTCATTCATTCATTCATTCATTCATTCATTCATTCATTCATTCATTCATCGGAGTGCTATATTTCAGGAGAATACGACACATTCACATCCAAACCCTCTGCATTTATTTAACTCCAGTTCTGTTCTTATCTGTGCCCCGTTTATTAAACGCTGAGATATTTCTCCAGTGTTAATGATCTTTATTTCTAATAAAGTGAGACAGAAGAATAAAATCACAGAAAATACATATTTGCATAAGGTGGGTTTAGCTGGAATCTCCTTAGTGCACTTTGTTTATCGTGACTGAGTTTCATTGACTGAATATTACTTCTTGTAAACAACATTTCTATATGTTCCTTCCTATATGTCTGGATCTGACACAAGTACGTTTAAAGCTAATTAGTTAGGAAACTGTTGTTTAAATACTTTAAACCGTTTCTTCCTTCATGTCTGAAGATCTTATTATTTTATCTGTTTATCTTGGACTAGAAGAAATGAAAGTAAACTAAAATACAGCTGCACAATTTGAACTAAAATGAATAAAGTGAATAACCCTAAAAACCCTAAAAGTAAAATGACTTTTATTTTAATAAATGACTTTCATTTTTAATATTTATCACTGTGCTTTAACCGCGGAGTCACTTTAATAGAAATGATTCGTTTCAAAATAAATGACTCTCGGACAGAGAGACTCGAATCCCGCTGAGCGTCACAATATTGTTCTTAACCTTGAACAGTACAGTCTATAGTCTAATCCTAGTATAAACTATACACTAAACTAATATTTAAAAGAATCAACCACCAATGCTTCATTTGACACATTTTACCGATTTGATCAAATAAACTACTTTACATGGTAATAAGATCTAAACAATGCTGTTCCAGTGAGCAGGTATAGCCCACTTCTAATTAATTCCCATTTTATTATAGAATAGATTTTGTTTATTTCACTTTAGCTCACCAAACATGTTTTGTATTACTTAGCATTACTGACATCATGTAAACCATCATCTTATAAGTTGGAAAGAAGTTTAATGACATAAGGTTGCCTGAGCCATTTTGTTTATTTTAAGATTTAACATTGTTAATTTTAATGTTATTATAATAAGTAGGAAATGTCTTACGAAAAACATTCAAATGGCTTACAGTATATGCATAGATTTTCCCTGTACAGTTGCTGTGCGTGTGTCCTTGCTCAAGCTTAGTGGTCAGCCTTTCACCCCTGCTTTGAACGATGTTTATTTATGCACCACTTTGTTCAAACACAGCAAATGCAAAGTCAAGTTTAATCTGATACATTATGCTGATAGACACACTTTCATTAGAGTTCATATTTTTCAGCCCAGTTGACTGGCAGCCTTGTCGAGAAAAAGCAATTTACTCCAGATGTGCTGCAGAGTAGAGTACAGTAGCTTACTGAAAAAGCTGTGTAATAAAAATAATAACAATATAATAATAATAATAATAATAATAATAATAATAATAATAATAATAATAATAATAATATAACTGCAATTTGTTACAGAAGAATGTATCTGGAAAATTTGCTGATAGTTTTTAGCTCAACTTTTGTCCTCTTTCTCTTCACTTATTAAGTTTGCCCATGTGCTCAGTTATTGTTTAAAGGAAGAAGTCTCAGGAAAGAATGACTGGATGAATAAATAGTGATTTGTGCTACCATATTTAAGTACACTACAGTAACACTTGTTTATTTTTATTTCTGTTTGTGAGGTATAGAGCCTTGTGTGCACATATGACTAATGAGCGTGGCTGTACAATCATAGAAGCGGACTAAAAAAAACGTGCCTGTAAATGAGCTTTATGGTGTCTGTGTGGAGAATCTCAAATACAGTCAGTCACTTAGTGCCTTCAATGTAGAAGCAAAAACACTGAACCCACCATTGTGGTGGTTTATACAAATTCTAAAAAAGTATTCAATTAATTTTACCTGCTTTTAACTATCGTTAATTTGGATTCTAATCTATTATAAGTCAAAGAGTTTTTTGGCCTTCACCTTGTTGCTTCTCTCCAGGTGTCAGCTTTATATTCTCACACCTATGTTGCAGAGCTGATCTGCTAACTGCTTTAATTACTCAGCTGATTCCCACTGCTATTCTTAAGGGCTGTAGTGAAGGGACTTGTTTTGGACTTTTCCCATGCTTATGGAGTGCCCAGTGAAGAGGTCTAGCAGCAATCACACTCTCCCTCCCTCCTGTTCCTCCCTTTTTCTCTCTAGTTGCTGTGACTCTCTCTGGTTCCCAACACCATGCTGGGCTGAGAAAATTAATGAATATGATTTTACTTTGCCTCTATCTCAGCCTTTTGGCTGCGTATTGCAACCACTCAAGACCTGAACACAGGGGTCATATGTTCACACGGCAGTGTTAGTGCGGTTACTTGTGAGAACGTTCTGTGAATTTAGAGCGACAGATGAGCTCATTTTTTGGATAAAGATCATATTTCCAGTCTAATCATGACACACAACAAAACATGCACACTTAACCCGAGCACTTGAGAAAATATCCTACGTTTTTTTTTTTTATACATTTCTTTACAAGTCAAAATATTAAATACAGTAGGCCTTTCACTGAAACGCAAGCGTAAAGATCAGCTATATTGAAATAAAAAAATCAGTTTGCTGTTGTTTTTTTTTTCAAGGTGACCTCGTATCAAGCACAGCGCTGTCCCTCACCCAAACATTGCCGTTTTCCCACCACATTTTTCATAGCTTATATGAGAGTGAAAGGCTCTGTTGCAAAAATAATAACTAAACTAAATGACACAGTTGCTTAGCACACATTAATGGAACTTGTATAACCACATAGTTATCATGCATTAAGTTTGCTGTGAGTTCTGTAAATACCTAAAGTATGAAGTTTCACAACACAAAAAAATGTCTCTTTTTTATAATCAAAACATAATGAATTGAAATATATTTTAATCGGAATGTCTGAACCTAACATTTATAATTAGTATTAGATATGGAATATTTTTTCTCTGGTATTAAAACAGATGAAGCCTTGAGTATCAGTCTGTGGCCTTCTGATACTGTTTTTTTTGTTTTTGTTTTTGTTTTGTTTTTTTAAACAAAAGCTTTAATTTGTTTTCAAATATGCTTTAAACGCTTTCACACAAAAATAACAAAACATTTCAGATATTAACACTAAAATATAATAAATATAAAAGTTAATGATAGAGTTGTAAAATATGTTAAACATGTAAGCAGAAAGTAAAAATATTATAAAATTAAGCCTTAAAATATTTCGTTCCATTTATCTTACAAATCAATTTTTTTTCCAACTTCAGACTTTGCTATTATAGGATCAGATATCTGATGTTTTTCTCTGATATGTGATATGAGCCACCATTTTTATTTGCTGGTATCGGCCAGATACTGATACTGGGTCTCTAATTAGAAGTTCTTACACTGCTTCTATTTTGAGATTTGGTCCATCTCTGTTCTTTGCCTGGTTTGTAAAAGCATAATAACGGCACTTTTGTCTTTTAAGCTTAAAATTATATATTATATATGATGTTCCATTTATAGTTTTTCAGTTTTCGATTAAATTATAATAAAAAGAAAGTAGTCATTGATTCTTTTTTATGGAACTGAAATGATAAATCACTGTATGTAGTAAAATATCTAACAAGAAAGGACAAAAAGCAAAAGATGTATGATACATTTTTCTAAAAACCAGATCAAGCAGCGTTTTAAGAAAACATTATTAATTTTTTAGGAAAGCGAATACAAGTTTGTAAATATGATAAAAAGTAGTTTTGAATATTTTATATTAAACTATGAAAAGTGATTTTTTGCCAATTCTGCATTTTAAAATAGCCTTATAAGATGATTTGTTTGATGATGCTGTCTATAAATCAGAGTAAAGGTGGCTGGGGATGTGCAGTCTTCGCTGTTGAGTCTGGAGTTGACTATTTGCTTGCCTAGGATTAGTTTCACATGGGCGAACGGTGGAGGACTGCAGCTGCTTTCCCTTTTATCATGTCTGATTCGCTTCAAACTAAACAGAGAATGGATTTCTTTTTTGTTTTGTGGTTTTTGTTTGTGTGTGTATGTATGTGTGTTGTGTGTGTGGGTGTGTTAACACTGCACCGTCTTTATGTGTTTGATGTAAGAGGTTACTGAATTGTATGTAGTGTAAATGTAAATGTAATAATGCAGACATGATATAAACAGATAAAGATAAAGCACAATATCTAATCTGTATTTCTATTTATCTACATACTTTACTTATTATACATATTATAACAACCAGCAGTACGGGATTTAGTTATGCTTAGAAATGTGGATAATACAATAAGTTAAGATGATATTGTCATATTGTGACCACCTTACATGAATATATTTATATATATATATATATATATATATATATATATATATATATATATATATATATATATATATATATAAAACTGTATAACTGCTCTGTATTCCATAAGTGGGTGCTGCTGTAAAAAATCTATACAATATCTCCATTCTACTTAGCATTATCAGATTGCTAAATAAACGGTTTTATATGTTTACTACACAGAAATATATTTTCACATTTGTACCAAATGGAATTTGATACAACTTTAAAGTGTTTCAGTAAAATTGGAAGGGACGAAGGCAAGTATACCGTCACCACATGTGTAACTCACACACATTTTGTAAGGCCATTAGCAGTATTTCTCAGCAATAGACACTTCTTCCCCTCAGTTCACACCTATCTGGATATGCTGCAATCGTGACGGTACGCATTTACACGTTTACATGTTTTAGTCTATTTTTTATTCCTCTCTTTCAGACTCACTTTTTAGACTAACACACTGATTAGTTCCGGATGTTGCTGTTGAAGTCTGTACTGCAAAACCTCACGTCAACCATGTACTGTACAGAGATCCAAGCAACCAAATGCACTAGTTTATTTTTCAGATATCATGCAGGTTAGATTCACAAATTTTGCTCTTTTTCAAGTGATGGACAGAGCGGGAAGTCACTAAATAAACTCACATTGCTGGATGTAAAGTGTAGCTTGCTCCAAAGCGGCTCACTTCCAAACGTGCTGTAAATATTGACCGGGCTCCCACACACCAGCGCCCGGTCGCTCTCTTCCTCGCTCTATACTTCTGTCAGCCTGAAAGGCCAGCATTGTTCCCTCTCTCCGTCGCCTCTCCGCAGCCCGGGTCGAAAGTATGCATGTATTTAGAGAAATAGAAGGGAGGTGTAGGGGGGCAGATGGGGAAAGGACTGAATAGAGAAGGACTCGCAACATTACTTGTAATACTCCAAGTGTTTAGAGGGCCACAGGAGAAAGGGCACAATGAAGGGTAGAGGTTTTTGACTGAGGTGGATTTTGTAATTTGGGGACGAAAGGCCTGTTTTTTAGAGCTAGATGTGGTGCTCAGGTGAGGTTTTTCCATGGATTCCTTTTATAAGTAAGGAGTCACATATTTCTGCTGATTTTTATTATGAAGACACTTCTTTATATTATGTTTAATTATTACTGCTAGAATTGAAAAGTTTTTATTATTAGAAAACAGGTTCTACAACTAAGATACACAAATGACCTGTCTAACTGAAAGCCTGCACAGACTTGTTGGACTGTTGTAAAGAGGTAAAGATTATATCTTTTTCAAAATATTGACTATGGTCAATCTGGTTGAGTTTGCTGTTTCCCACAGCAAAGGAAAGAGGATACACGACTTACTGAATTACTTGCTGGCTACCATTTTTAAAGGCATGCACCTTCTTCTGACATGAATATTCAACAGTATGTGATATGACTAAGTGTGTTGTTTTTCTTTTTTTTTGGTTGACTGGATGGTCGGTTGATATTGTTGCACCACCACTGAATTGAAATGATAATGTTCTTGTTGGCGCTTGTGGCAATGCTAGTAATACTATTCGCTTTTTTCTTTTTAATTAGGACTGACTGCAGCTTGTTTATTTAGTATCTCTGACAGTAGGGTCCCTGAAGTCTTGAGATTCATACCCTCAAGTTTCCTCCTAACCCCCGTGTTTAATCCTAACCCCCACATGCAGGAGGTAACGCTGTGAAGTCACTAACAAGCTTAAAAACCCGTCAGCTATTTGTCCAGTAAGAAAATCTCCTCTCTCCTGTCTGACCCCCTTCTCACTCCAGAAGCCGCTCTGCTGACTTTCAGTATTCAAATTCATTAGTTTAGATACCTAATGAGATAAATAAGACTAACTGTGTAGAAGAGCCCTGGGGTGCTTTAAGCTCCCGGGTTAAATATAGAGATTGCCCTGGACACTGTGCTACAAAGTTTTAAATGCTTTGGCAAAAGAGAAAGTTTAAAATAGTTGTTTTACTTTGTTTTTAAAATATAAATACATGTTTTCTTATGTTTAATCTTTTTTTTATATTGTCTGGCTAACTGTATTTCTTTTAAGAATGAGGTCTGTTTAAAGACATTTTTTAACATACCATAAAATCTAGTTTGCTTTCTTAGAGCTCCTTTGGTCCCTGCTAAGTCAAGAGAAATTAGACCACCATCTGTCCATCTCTCTGTCACAATCAGTGATGGCTGTCCCTTCACATTTTAGTAATATAGTCTTACGGGGGATTCAGGAGTGTCTCATTAGTGAGGGTGCTTAATTTTGGCGCAATGTTGTGGCTATTCTGCTTGAGTGACAGTGGCTTAAAGCAGAAAAGCGTCTCCATTCTGAAAGATCCAGCTGATGACTGTGAGCTTCGCATTCTCCTTAGCTTTAGGACCCAGTATGGAAAAAATAGTGGGTGAGTGCAAAAGGGCAACGTGGCAGGTCGAGGTTTATTCCACATCTGATGGGTTGTGGTGATTTTTCAAGCTTAAATTGAAATCTAAAATTCACTGAGCTTAACACTGGCAGCAAATCAAAGCAAATGTATCGTGAGTCACACAAAAATAATATTATAATCTGCTGTGTACCATCAGTAACTTTCCAGTCTTTTTATTGTTGTAAGGATGTTGCCAAGAAGAATTGGAAAACCTGTGAAAAATATGCTATTTGGTATCAAAATGCAAGCCACAGCTGTAAATTGCAGCTGCTCTACTATTTTAAACAGCTTTTTTTTTCAAAGCTGAATAGATCTTTTAGATGTAAGCAATGAGCGCTAAATGTTCTGAATAGGATTTTTCTTGAAAGAGTTCTAACCCCAGCACAGCTCTCTGCTCACCTGCTACATATGACAGCATTTTATCTTCATGAGACATGTGCTGTCTTTCGAAGAGCACCAGCAGAATTCAACCCTTCTCCCAAACTGCTGTTTGTCATATTCATGTGTGCTGTGCTGAATAAATCACTCCTGGATCTTGCAGCTTTTGCAAAATATAATTAACCGAACGTCATTTATCGTAAATAGCATGGGCTTTGTTGAGATCTGATGTCTTAAGAACAATTTATGATTTAAATATATATATATTATTTTGACAGAATTTTGACAGTTTATTGATTTATTTACACAAAATAAGATATAAAAATAAGAAATTAATTACTTCTTAAACAGTATGAAAAACAAACTTGTAGTTTCTGCAATGCTCTCTCTCGCTGTCTCTCTTTCTCTCTCTCTATTGTACACACACACACACACGCACACACACACACACACACACACACACACACACACACACACACACACACACACACACACACACACACACACACACACACACACACACACACCACTTTATATATAGAGAGATCTAATGTTAAATCTATTATGGATATGTTTACATATGTTGCCATTGTTTTGGGGTTTAAAAGTGTCAGCAAGACCTGCAGTGGAAATGATTTGCCCAGTAAGATAATTAGTGCATGGTGAGATCAGGCATGAGACAGGAGAGAGCATTTTCTTGTTTAGGACCGCTCAGACTAGGCTAAACCTTAGGGAGATGGATGGGGCTGGATAGTGAGGAGAGGGAAGGGTGGTGCAGATAAAATATTAAAACCTGTTTGTGATCTCACACGCAAGTGCTGGCAAACCTTTGCACGCAACGCAGAAGGAAGGAGGTCATGGAAGCCATGTTGGCAAAGCATAGACACGTTAAACACTGGGGCTTAAGTTATTTGTTGTGTGGTTAATGTGCCACGGTTAATATTTTCATATTACCACCATTTTGGAAATACTGCATTCTCACAGAGAATTGAACCATAGAATGGAACATTTTTCTAAAGTCTTTAAGTATTTTGTAAAGTTAAGGACTATTTTAATTTGCCTGTTTTTTAAATTTTATGAGTTAAGAAACCTTGGTGTTGTGTTACATTCTTTGGCCAGTGTCAGTTTTTCCATAGTTCCTCAATAGCAAAAAGAAACTTGGAAGCATCCAACAATGAACCGCTTTTCTCCAGGCTACCAAAATATGATGTAGTTGGGTTTTGGTGAGGGTCTAATGGTACTGCAAGACATTTTCACAGTATACCCTGGGAAGTACATCAGTAAAAGCCTTGCTTCAGTATTGTGAGTGAGCGCTACATGGCACGAAGGTGTCTAAATTATTCACGCCCATAATCGGCCTTTATGTCAAATCAGCTGGCCAGGGCCCCAGTGTTATTTTAGCGCATAATTGATGGTGCTCAGAAGTGGAAAACTTAGAATAGCAGAAGTAATGGGAAGCGAAAGTGCAGGTAGGCATGCGGCAGGCTTAGTAGGGGCCAATGGCGAGAGGCGAACGCTGTTAGGATAGCGTGCAGTGGATCACACACAGGACTGACCCTAACGAGGGCTGACACTGAGCTGAGCCAGAATGTTCTCTCCCTGAAGATTTAGAAAGACACAACTGGAGAGGACAATGAGTTCAATGCCTCCAAATAGCTGTTATTAATTAGAACGTTCTTTTTTCGTTTAAAAGCATTCTCTAAGCATACATGAACACAGTGAGGGGATTTTTTTACCAATTAATTTGGCAAAAGAAATAGTTTTCCTGTTATCAAATGTTAACGCATTACAAAATGCGGTTAAATTGAATTTTCTTATTTAATATATTGTTTTGTTTTAATTATTCTGTTATTATATTATCTTTTATGTTAACTATTTAATATTCTTTATAAAAAAAACAACAACTACATACTGTAATGAACTAGCCAAGAAGCAACAATTTACAGACTGAAACCAAATGTCCTTTCTTTTATTTTCTTTCTTTACAGTTCTGCAATGAAAACCCTGAAAGACTGTGATTCGATATCCCTTAATTAAGTTCTTTTACCTTATTGTGACTCTTGTGAATTTTATAAAAGCCTGTGCTTTCCCAGACATTTACAGGATGAATTTATCCTAGCATCTTATGTTAAGGCATAAACTTTAAAAATAGTACAAATGTGAACATAATGCTGATCCTTAAAGCCAGCATTATTTATTTAGCTGTGTGTGTGTGTGTGTGTGTGTGTGTGTGTGTGTGTGTGTGTGTGTGTGTGTGTGTGTGTGTGTGTGTGTGTGTGTACAGTAAGCACCATGTTTAAAACACAGTTTAATAATTTCCAAACTTAACAAATAGAAGAAAACCCATGGCCAAAAAAAGGTGGAGATGTCAAAAGCTTTTAAAAAACAATTATTAAAAGCCACATATAAATGCAGCAACTAATAAAAGTGAAGCATTCTCTCAGCAAACTGCCAAGAAGTCATCTTTAAATGTGCTCTATTTTTTTCTCCCCTAACACATTTTTTCTATTTAAATTGTTGGAAATAATTTCACATATATGCATCAATCAATAAATGATGTTTATACCTAATATATTTATTTAACACAGAGATTTTGAACAGATTTTTATAGATTTAACCAGGTTTCTTTCAACTTCAATGTAACTTTATATTTGTAGCATAATTACGCACCTATGAAATGTAATTATAGCCTGTGTTTTATATAGACTTGGTTTCAGCTTACCATTAATTCATGTGAATAGAGCAAGACAAAAATTTTTTGTTTTACCAAAATCAGAAAGCACTGCAGATTAAATAGGGAAAGGTGATATTTTCCATGGAGGAAACATAGAGGTACAAAGAGTCTGACTATGCAATTAAAGCTGTCCAGGGTAAGCACTATGCTCAAACAGGATTTTTATGATGCTTTTATGGTATGTTGAATCCCTGCTATATAGTCATAAAGCCGTTTGATGGAAGCATTAGCCTCAGCCTGTCCAGGACATGTATAAAAAGGATTTATAAGTGTACTCTTATTGTCTGTGCACCTTCATGAGTCAGTCACTTCACTGAACGCTCTAAGTGACTCCTGATAAGCTTGAGTCACAGCAGTATTATTTACTAATTGTTACTGATATTACTTTTTCTTAATAATGACTGTAATAGATTTTCTTCTGTTCAATGTTTTATATTTTATTACTTAGGTATTTTTTATGTTGCATCTGTTATTTTAATTGTGTTCAATTGTAACTCTGTGATGCAATTTTACATATAATATAAATATAAATTATAATTTTAGCAATATACGTGACTGGTGACTATTAAATATCATTCATCCCTGCAGAATATCTAACATATTAGCAAGTCAGAATATGAACCCTAGTCAAAATTCTTAACCTAATTCAGACGACGTTAAACCTGAGACCCGGTCTCGCATGGCGAGACACCCGTATACTCGACTATCTTCAGTCCAGTGTACTGCGCTGGAAATTAAACTGCCTTGAGTAGTTATGGATTATTTCTCCTGCTCTTGCTGTGATGGTAATTGAAGAAATCTTCCTCCCAGTGCCTCCCAAAAAGCTTATTTATTTACAATGTACAGACACAGAAGTGTTTTGAATTATTCTTCTCATCATATTTGGATAATAATTGGTTTATTTGTTTTGGGAAAAATTACTTTTGATTACAATTGCAATTGTTTTAACTATAAATTTTATTTTCAAAATAATTGAAATTGTTTTGTAGCTTGACATATTTAGATGATAAACTTCGAATACAATTTTATTTTATAATGTTTTATTTTACACAATGTTTAACCTTTTATAATTTTTAATAACCTTTTATAATTTTTAATATTATAAAACAACATATTGTAATCTATGTAAATATAATAAATATATATATAATAATATATATATATATAAATATAAGTATAATACAAATGATAATAAAATAAAGGGCAGTTATATAAAGGGAGGTTAGTTAAACTAAGGGTCAATCTAATGTAATCTTATTATATTTTAATATTATTATAATTATCAACTATTATAATGATGTATGTTTTTTATTACTTATTGTTCTATAAGATCCTGTGAGAAGAGTTTTTTTTTTTCAAGAATGTGCAATATATGAATAGAAATGTGACAATTGAATAAGTTGACTTTTTTCTTGGTCCTCTAAGCCTTACGATACTGTTATAGAAGGTATACCAAAAACATTTTTTGGGGCTGTGGATTTTTTTTTTCGTCTTGCCTTCCCAAATTTCATGCCACATTTCATGGTCGTCACCAGGCCTTCTCTCACGCTTGCTTGAGTTTACAGTACAATGATGGCTGACTTTTGGGGGGATGGTGGAGGGCCACAGCTCGCTGATAAGTGCTCATCGTCCAGGGAAGGGGGGTTAGCGTGATCACATGGTGCCGAGATTTTGCTGTCGAGTTTTCCCCTGATGGTTCTTGGCACGCAATGCTGAAGCTCTTCACCAACCACCAAGCGCCGCCTTTTAAAAGATTCGCCTAATGTCCTCATAGCAAGCAGAAACCAATGAGAATCATGTTGCTTCTGGCACTTTGTGTTGCCATGGTGGGATTTGGAAGCCCTTCTTTGTCTACCTGATACCAGTTCTGAGTTTTCAGGACATAGTGCAGATATTTTTAACCTACTTTTAGAAGTTTTATATTGTGTGCTAGGTTTTGGTGGTGTGATCAGCTTTATGTGGTTTCAGCTACAAGGAGAGAGCTACTGTACAGCAGAGACTTGCTGTCTTTTATAGGAGCTCCGCAGCTGTTGTTATCATGCTGTGTTTACTGATAACTTTTTAATTTTTAATGACTAGTGAGCTTAATCAGCATTTTATTTAAAAAAAAAAATAGAATAGTGAAAAAAGAGGCAAATAAGGTGTTTTATGTACCGGCAGATGCACTGAATCACAGTCCTGTCCCCTCTTTTGCATGAAAAACACTGTGCACCATTAAGAAAGGACAAATTGATTTCCTTTGTTCTCCCTTGTTTAAATACTCGTGTGCCATTACCTGCTTCTCTGAATGACCAATCAATATAGCTTCCACAATGTGATAAAAGTGAATATAAAGGGGAGTTTGTTTGCTGTGTGGCCCTTGCAATACTATAAAAATATACACTGCATAGGGTTTAAGAAACAAAATCACACAGTGAGTGTTTACAGTTAAGCTAGATGGCTGCTTCTGGTCGGGTTTAATTAAAGGCCCTACCATGCTGTTTGATGCTGGCCGTATAAGAGTGAGAGACTTTACAGAAGCAGGCCAGTATAACCTTTGTGATTTTGTGCTTTTCAGCTTTCTTTGAACTGCACCCAGTGAAGCCGGTAATGCTGTAAGTGGGAGCTGATCTCACAGTCACCCCAATCTTATACCTTCTTCACTTGTGCTTCTTCAGGTGCCTGAATTTAAAAAAAAAAAAGGTGTACCTTTGGGAAACATGCAGTTTTATATTTTGACAATGACTTTGTTTTTTGTGATTGTTTAACCATTCACTGTATCACAAAAACAGCCAGAGAGATGAATGAAATAGGGTTTCTATTGTAGAAGAGAGGCTGATATAAAAAAAAAAAAGAAGTGAGTGCCCAAAAGTCTATTAATGTCAGTGAGGGGATTCAGATACAAGTTACACAACTGATACTATTACTACTACTACTACTACTACTACTACTACTACTACTACTACTACTACTACTAATAATAATAATAATAAAAACCATTAATATTGTTGTTGTTATTAACAAAACAAAATTAATAGCAATATCACATTCATTTGTTTAGCATCTTTGTCAAAAATAAAAACAGGCAAATTAAATAACAGGAAAAAATAAATCAACATAGTATCATCTATTAAAAGCTCTCCCAAGATCAATCCACAGTTTAACTAGATGCAGTCCCACTGATTGCCAAAACACCATTGATACAACCACTACTGCTCTGAATGTTGCACCAAAGAGCCTCAGAGACTTTTCTAAGAATTGCAAGCATGGGGCATTAAGCAGCCCTTAGAGTCAGGTACGATGTCAACAAACAACGCAAAATTAAAGTAAAAGGAGCAGAACAGAGCAAACATCTCTACCACTAATAAGAGCAGCAGACATAACAAACATGATCACGACTGGCCAGAAAAATCTGGAATTCAAACTCTCTTATTAGAGCTATGTCGCAACCAGCAGATGAATATGATCAAAGAAGTATAAAACTACACAACAAAAGGCATGCAGAAATCCCCACAAAACATAAAAAGTGGGAAAAGAAAACTCAAGTGGCAGCAAACATGAGCACAGTGCATTCCCTGCAACAGGAAATGGAAACTTGGCACATTTGTAAATAACATATTTTTTTCATTTTTTCTCTGCTGATTTAAAGGGGATTTTTTTTTCTTATAACCTGTTTTTAGGAAACAGGCTCCTACCTTACAAATCTGCCTTTGAATAAAGAGATCAAGAGCAAAACCAGAAGGATGCACTAGCATCAGTTCATTGTTGTTCCAGCCATTTCCTTGGTTAACCAGGGATCCTCGATCATCCTGCCAGAGGCTGCAGCTCAGTTCAAATAGAGATGACTTGTTTCTTGTCTTCCATAAACATTTATTGAAGGAAACTGCTAATGAGCTAGGCTTCTCAGATGGATAAGGCACATACTGTCATCTGTGAAATGTAGAAGGTATTTGGATGCAGGTTAACATAAAAAGCTTTAAAAATATATCCAACATCCACACTTATAATGTTTCACCTGTTAAGCATAAGGTTGCCTCTGATTCCATTCTGATGATCTTATTTCTAACAATTGTCTAAAAGCAGAGGAATTGAAGGCAAGTCAACCCATGACTTTTTTTAATTTTTTTATTTTATTTGAGTGTGTTTACAGTCTGATGGCAGCATTTGCTTTGTGACCCTAGTCTCTATCCAGATTACACACCATCTGGTGGGAGGCATGGAGCTATGCCCATCTCCTGCTGTCCATGTCCTTTAGTGTGTTCCAAAGGCTCATCATTAAGGAAATGCACTTTTTTCCTGCTGTGAGTAATTATCTATGAAAGAGGGATATATTAGTTTCTTGGCAAGACCAGAGGGTGGGGTGCTGGTTGGGGTGCTCATTTATCTTGTCCCTTACATTTTGCCATTTTTTGGAATCACTTGACTTCCACCATAAACCTTCAGCTACACGTCTTGCTAGTGTAATGTTAAGAAAATGTAGTATGGCATGATACATTTGATATGGTTATATATGTTTAACATATGATTTTTTTTCTCGGATGTACGATTTTGTCCTTGTCTGAATAAATGTTTTATACTCAGTAGTTCTGGGTGCTTTTCAGAACTGCAAGCTGAAGGCTCTTTTTAATATGGTGGCTCTTCCCTTGTATCTGGATTTCAAGGGATTTCACCTCTCACTTTCTTGTCCTTTAAGCTGTGGCTTTTCATTAAATCTTCTCCTGTGCCATAGCAGAGCAAATTGCCTCTCATACTTATGTTTGTCACTGCTCTTTTACATGTCAGAGGGCTGCTGTCCCTCACTTCCCTGGAAATAAGAGACAGAGAGACAGTGTGTGCTATTCTGGGCTGCATCTTGCCACAGCCTCAGAGTAACCCCTGAGGTCCGAATATGTGTTTGGGTCTGTCCATGTTTTTGTAGACTAAGACAGAATGGCTGATAAAAAGGTTTGTTTTCCTCTTAATTTCAATTTCAATTTTAATTTCACTGAACGTTTTAAAAAAGCCAGAAATGACTGTGTCTCACATAGAAAACTTACTCTGCACTCTTCTTTTGTAATCAATAGGAATTAAGCCATTATACTACACAAGCACACACCCACTGGACAGCTCCTCTGTCTTTAAGCTGAGTAAATGTGTAGATGGCAGTGGCTGCACACACACTTAGGATGATTGTTCGTTACTCCCTAATTACACTTTAAAACCCAGCCGGTGTTTAGCATTAGACTGTGGGCTTTCCCATTGCCTTGCCAATCTCTCATTATTGGTGGACGGGAAGATTAACTGCCTCACTGCAAATTGCTGTTCTGATGAGCGTGTTAGGAGGAAAATTGCTACTGTTGGGCTAAACAAAATATGTTATGATGCAACATACTAATAGTGTCTTAGGCCTGTTAAAGTTCTCAAATAGCTTTTCATGAGTCACAAACAACCCTCAAATCTGTAGAAATTTAAAATCTCAATTTTCAATGTTTTTTCCACTAGACTAATCCAGGTTTTGTCATTAGATTTAAGGAGTCATCACTCAAAACTATGCCAAATGAGCAATCCCTAGTTTGATGTTAATCTGGAACGATTAATAAATGTGTATTAAATGAAACCATGGCAGACATTTTCACTTTTCATATTTATAAATTCTTGAATCCTCTTGATATATCACATTCTTAAAATGTTCTCCAACATGTTTTTACTATCATGTTCGAGAACATTTTAATAGTGTGTTTAAATAAATAATGTGAAATCCATCAATGTATGTGTGTATTAGACATTAGATAATTATAGATTGAACATCAGTTAACTATGCAAACAATTAAACAGATTAGATATACACAAAAATATTGTACTTATTATAGTCAATTATTTAGTGATGAAAATGATACAATATTACATATCTGTGAGTGGGAAAAGTATGTGAACCTCTAGGATTAACAGTTCATCAGAAAGTGGAATAATAGTTAGTTTATTTAATCAATGGGGAGACAATCAGGTGTGGAAGTCCCATGTTTTATTTAAAGAACAGCAACAGACCCAAAAAGATCAGTCCAAGAGCAATATGTAATATTCTGTGACCTCAAAGAGGAACATATAGTATACTATTATAGATAAGTAGTAAAATATAATATTTTGTCTCATTTGTTTAAACTCTTTGTCAACATTTGATGTGTTAATGTTTAGTACATTTAGTTAAGGTGTTAATTAAAGAAAATTCTAAATGGTTCACAGACTTCCAAGAACCATCATTTTTATCCCTCTGCTTCCCATTTTGGTTGAGATGTGTACAAACTCGATGCTAGTGGGACAGTCAGAGGTTGTGGATGAACATTTTGCCTTTATCCAATCACATAATACACAAGCTATTAACATATGGCATAATATACTCTCAAAATGCCCAGTAGGTAATGATAACATATCACCATCACTGGGTGGATGTGCTTATGTGAGCATTTTCAAAACATTTTTGCCTTTCTGTGTGTAGAAAATGTGTATGCATGGATGGGGCCTTAGATTTGGCCTTACATCATTAAATAATGTAATTTGGTGTTAATTTTTTGTGTGATGTAAAAGGTGCAGTTTTCTGCAATACTTCCATAAATACATACTATACCTGTCTCTAATACACTGTACATGAGACCAGTAGTACAATCAAGTTGCATGCTGTCTCTAACTAAGGTTTGTATTGCATTTCTCTCTGGTTCTAGATCCCGTTGGGAGCTCAGCCATGTAGCATGGCCGTGACAGAGCTTTTAACCTAATGAAGCACTTATTTTTATTTTTGTCATCTGTCTTGACAAATTGTCTCTTTATCCCCCTCTCCCACCCTCCCTTTATGTATGACCTCACATGAAATGTATTGTAAAAGCTGGACACTATAAAATGAATGGTAAGCCACTATAGATATGAGTCACTATGTGCCATGGGGGAACGGGGGGTGGGGGTGGGTCTGGACAGAGAAGAGTCAGGCTTTTAGATGGAGTTGTTTTGTAGCAGAGTCTTTAATATAACTGCATGATAGTCATATCATTGGAAATGTTGATAGCCTGTTTATCATGAACTGCTGGACAGTTCCCTGCCAGAACACCAGAGGGAAATCTGGTAGGACTTTGTTTATGTTATTATGTTCTCATGTGCTTTTCATGTTTTGTGTTTGCACTTGTTTGCTTTGCCCAATCCCTTTTCCCTGCCCTGCCTCTGCACACTCTGTTTCTTTTGTTTCGCTAATTACCTACCCTATTTATACCTGCTGTCTTGTGAGTTTTTTTTTTTTTTGCTGAGTCCTTGTATCTCCATATCTGTTTTTTTTTCTCCAGTTTATGTTTTTCAGTTTTCCTGCATCCTGTTTTGTATTTTTTGTAGCTTAGATTTTTAACTAGTGTTTTCCTGTGTCTGTTGGTTTAGATATTTTATTAATAAAACCCCTGTCTGCCTCCTATCCCTGCAGTTGTGTCTGGAATTTTGTTTCCCCTGAGGCACTTGCACCTGACACTATTAACATTATTTTATTTAGTTTTTTGAACCTTCAGTAACATCTAACATGTGTCAAATATCTAGACTCATGGCAAATAAAAGTAATAGTGGGTGGTTCTGTTATGCTGTAGATTTTGCTAGTTTAGTTTGGGTTCATGTGCTCCTGTTGAGAGACTGGTCACTGCATCTCATTGTATATGATGCGTTCTATGGAGTGTTATGCTAGAATACTTTTGTAGTGCTGAAGTGCTCCAAAGGGTCAAAAATGTAAAGATTTTGGCAAAGAATGGTATATTAATTTGCATGTGAAATGCAACCAAAGCACTAATCCTACCTGAAACACTCTAATGCTGTATATGGGGAAGACATATTCTGCTTCCTTCAAGATTGCTTATATCACTTCTGGCCAAGCTAATCTGATGGGTGCAGTGATCAATGTATTAAATCCAGGAGAGTCCACTGAGCTAAAGATTGCTGTCTTCTATTGTGACAAAAAGTAATCATACTGCTAACACTAAGGAAATGTTTCATTATATTTCCGGGAGTGCTGAATGTTTCAAACGAACAAAGTAACTTCTGGTGGCCAATACTCAATGCTCACCGAAATTTACTTACTAAAAACAATCCTGTTATTTTCATATATTTAAAAACAACCCTGTTATTTTCACTTGTCACACAAAACAAGACTACAGATCAGCTGCTACCGGGAGCTACAGCATTAGCAAATTCTTCACCTGTGAGTTTCTCAGTAGGATTTTCTTAACCAGTCAATACTAAGATCTGACTAAGACACCAAATCTCACCTCTCCTTTGACTACTTTTAAGGGGAGCCTCTAAAACATTTGAGTTTTTAGATACATACCATAACAAAGAATTTCACAAGTTCATACTTTAGTTCAGTGAAAATATGTTTAACCCTACTTCTTGTTTATTTCTTTCTTTATAAGCTATATAGGAGATGTTCCTTTGCTAATAATCTGCTCTTAATGAAAATGTTTTGGCATGATTTGATAACAAATATCAGTGTTAGTTCAGTGTTAGAAATGTTCTAAAAAAAAAATGTCTTACTGAACTAGAAAATTTTATTCAAATTCTCTATAAAATCATGGACATAATATACATCTGAATTTGTGTTTTTTCTCAACAGGAATCTAGAATCTTTTTGTTTCCTTTTGCAGTTCTTCCACCCAAATCATCCTATCATTAATCACAAGGTGGTGATATGCACAACATGAGCCAAAAACCAAAAACTTTTCCATCTGTGTGATCCCCTTCTGACCAGCCCTGTGCATTTTATTGCACTTCCATGGGAAATGCTAAACTGGAATTTGGCCTCTCTGATTTTCACGGTGCAGAGTTAAGGCCAATCTATCATTATAAGGAGAACTGGTGCTGTAGTTAGGAAGTAAGATATCACCTGCTGCACTGAGCCAGAGATTATTTTGACTATCATGCAGGATTTAGGGAAGGATTAGTGTGCTTGGCTATAGGTACCAGGGTTGAGTGATGGATTTTGCACTTATTGACAAGCTGTAGATATAATGGAGTTCTCCTTGCTGCTGTCACTAAAATGGCTGTAGTTTACCAAAAGTGCTATTTTCCTCTGTTAATGTAACAGAAGAGATTGCTTTATGCTTTCCAGAAAACTGAACAATTTTATCTCAACACATATTTAAATGGGGGGCTGTTAATATGCCTGTGATGCTTTTTAATATTTCATTGAAAGCTATGCATGGTGTAGTCAATGAAATGATGCAATCAATGACCTACAATGAAGCACAAATAGCTGGCTTTACAGAACGGACATACTGACTTTGGCTACAAGTACAAGCATGGAGGCCCTATTATAGACTTGAAAGAGCAGCTAGAGTGCTGCTAATGCTGCTGTATGCTCTATAAAGCCTCTCCTCTTTTCTCTGGCCTTGTGATTATTGGGGGACAAATGGAAATCGTATGTCCTAACTCAATAGTATGGATAGATTGTAGGAAATTGTCAAATAAAAGCAGCTTAATACAGTGGAAACTTTAATAGCACTAACAAAAAAAAAAAGAAAAAAGAAAAAGGATTGTAAAATGCTCAGCTTCCGTTTTACTCCAGTAATTTGCTGGGCTGCATTTTTGTTTTATTTCTTATCTAAATTCTTTAGCAAGGGTTCACAATCCAGTCAACACTTGTAAAACTCCCTCAAGATGGCTAGCATGGAGCAGCTCCAGTTTCATTATTTTGGCCTCAACTCAGACGTGACATATTTAAGAATAGAGGCACTCTCAAGGTAGGTTGATGGAATAAAGGTCTGGGCCTAATTTGATGCCATCTGTAGGAAAACAAATTCAGGGTATAGGGCCTTCTGTCAGAGAGGTTGCGTCCCTTATGTAAACAGGGCATTTATTTAAACTAATGGCATATCATATTAGTGCTTATACAGTTTGGTTACCAAGACTGGGCCAAGTGTACAGTAGAAACATCAGCTTCTCTCATATGCCACAGGTCATAATAATAAATTCAATCATGTGGAAGCTAGTTGTAAAATGTTTGTCTGCCTAGAGGGCCATGGCAGCTCCCTTTCAGAGCTCATTATGTTAGAAGGTTTGTGGATGGAAAGTCAAGGTGTAGCATATAAAATGGTTGGTGTGCTGCAACAGTGTGCAGGACTACTGGTCTCTAGCATGGTTTTAAGAGTTTGACCTACGCTGATGAAAAGTCTCCGCTTCCTGCTACCTCGCCAATGAAACTGTCACTGTGGTAATTCATTGGTTCGCTGAAACAGTAATAAGATGGTGGAAAAAAAAAACACAGCCCACTACAAACCCACTGTGTTTCCATGATCATCTGAGGACTATAACATTGGTCAAAGCTCAAGGGGGCTGCAGATTCTGTCAGAACAGGAATGTGGTGAACTCAACAAATATATCTTTAAATATTGCTTTATGATTTATGATCTGGTGGGACAGTTTGATGTTTTAGAGCCTCATTTATACTAAAATGGCATTCAGAAAGCCCCAAAGAGAGGTTTAATTGGCCAATATGTTCATTTGGTCTAATTCCCTAACTCTTCCTACCTCCATCAACACAACTACAAACATGTTTTTAAAACCATTCCTGAGCCAGTGAATGTTTGCCTTAGTTAGAAGCGATTAAAAGGTATATAAATTATTCTGTTCTGATTACACCTCACTTTTTTGCATTTTATTATTCCTTTCTTGGCTTCTAGTTATAAGAAACATTACAAATGCTTTTCTTAAACTATAAAACGTGACTTTACCAGGCTACATCTCCACTAACAGTTTAATAACAAATACAAGCAGAAGGCAAAAGGTTCTAGAGCTTGCTTAAAATAGATATACTGTATTTGTAAAAGGAAAGAAAGATAGGAAGATGGGAAGTAATAAATAAAGAAAAAAGAGGCAATAGAGTGGCAGAAGTCTCCCTATAGCATTAAGGGTTGGAGCAGTTCAGCTCCCTGCAGGGTTTCCAGCTCACCATTGCTACTCTCTTCCTCGACCCACAATGCATTTCAAAGGCTTCCCATTGTCTTTGCCTCCTTGTGAGTTAGTCTGCCTTCCAGCCTCCAGGAAACCCACCCCAGCATCCAAGGTTCCATCAGGACCTCCAAGTGTTGCCAAAAGACACTGTGTGCTGGCAGTCAAAGAGCGCTTCAAAGTGGCCAGTCGTCTGTTTAAGGGGGGGACTGAATTTGAGCTCTTAGTGAAATCTTGTTTTAAGAGGATAAAGCAGATCCGTTGTGCGAATAACAAAAGGAAGATAATTAAACCCCCATTGGGCTGATACCAAGCTCAGAATGGTATCTTTAGTGACTGACAGCTGGAAGCTCCTAGCTCATTTTTATCCGGCTACCAGTAATTTTTTTGAGCGTCAAACAATATGATGCTAAAAAAAATGCTTAGCAATCAAACATTTATACTGCAAACCTGAATACTAAAATCTTTTCACAAAGAAACCATGCAGCTGAAATTTCTCACAGACTCTCACAGTACACAGGTGATTAGTTAAAGAATACACAGCCAGTCTGGTTTCACAAAAAGTGTCTATATTACTAAGCAATCAATATTTAGAGAATCAAATGATCAAGACATCACCCTGCAATATTACGGTTTTCAATTATTAACTCAAACTCTTTTAAGCCACAGATAGAGTTTTGTAAAACCCGAGCCACAGATAGACAGCCACTGGATCTCGTGCACCAGTTAGTTTGTGTTGTTAGGTGTTCCTGTAGCACATGTAGTTGGTAGACCTCATGTTGTTTTATATATATATATATATATATATATATATATATATATATATATATATATATATATATATATATATATGTTTTTTTGTTACAAATGTAGCATAAATACACACACACACACACACACACACACACACACACACACACATATTAGAAATGTTAAATAAACACCAGCTGCCACTGACACTATTCTTGGCATAAGTATTTAGCCATCAGCCACTAATGGAATTAATTAGAAGGATGTACTGCAAAAAAATCTTCTCCTAAATTGTGCTAATTTAGAAAGGAATGGCTTTTTAAAAAAAAAACATGTTGATTAGCTTACACATAACCTAATGCCAAAATGGCCATTTTACACTCATTTGCTAAAATGAGACAGAAATTCACAGCCCAAATATTTGTGCAGGGTTTGGCATTCTCAGCCCCAAAGTATATCCCTTTTTCTGTTGACACTAAGGATGACTATACACACTAATTGTTTGATATTAAATATGCTCCATCTATTAGGATAATTATGACATGGGCACCGCTTACTCACGTGGGACCAGTAAGCTCTAACATTATTTGAGGAGAAATGAAAATGCCTCATGCGCATATGCCAGAGATTCCCACTACCTGAGGCATAAGTACTTCGTGACAAGGTTTTGCAGTGGTTATTTAGCAGAAACGATGTCTTCTCTGTGTTTAGTGCTCTGAGTAAATAAGGTTTTCAGGTTAGCAATGTTACACACTATTTGTGTTCACAGTACATGCAGGATTTGTACTCATGCTATTATTGTATTTTTTTACACGAGCTTCTATGATGCTTTTTCTCAGTATATCTTTATCTAAGATATTGTAAATAAAAAGTATTGAACACGTTCTTGGATTCTTTATTGTCATTACACATGTACAAGTACAAGGCAATGAAATGCAGTTTTGTTGTTTATAAGGATCATTTTGAATTCATCAAGTGATTTTATACTCTGTGAGTTTTTTCCTGATTAATTTAAGTCCCCTCCCAAACTCAGTCTTTCTATTCCGTTCAGTTTTTTTTGTCTCTTTTTCTCACTCACTCTCACTCAAACATTTTCTCTCTGGTAATTGTCCATTTGCTTTCAATTATTATTTGTTATTTGCAGATAGTTAATTGAGTCAGGCAAAACTGTGTAGCCAAGTGTGGAGAATGGCAAAGGCTAATAAATAACCATAAAGCAGACAACACTCGGCTGCAAGTTTATTGACACCACAGAAGCAAACCGTAGCAAATATTAAAGCTTTCCTTTCCTGGCAAAGAAGAGAGATGCAATTAAACACTCTATTTTTCTATGTATTTCTTTGCCCATTTATTTAGCTGCTTGGTTGTCGTCATTCACAATTACCTTCAGTCGCTCTCTTAGATTGATGTTATACTTGTGACCTTCAGACGCCTCCCTCTCTTTAGAGGTCAGGGCATAAGGGTGGTTTTGTAGACTTCATCACAAAAAATATTCTTTGGGTAGAGGAGGAGCCATCCAATGCATTCACAAAATAAATAGATTATTTTTTTGTTAAATGGACAGGGCTCTTTCACAAATAGTAGTATATAACTCTTAGAGAAGAATCAAAGGCTCTCTCTTTCTCAGTCTCTCTTTAGGGCTAGCTGTCACCAAGATTGTGAATGGAGGTTCTAGCCAAGGCTGAGGTCAAGGGTCAGCTTGTAGTGCCAGCTGCATGGTCTACTCGTTGCATGTGCAAAAGGAAAAAATGCGTAGACAGGACAAGCCTCAAAATATCTTCCCTTCTTGCTACTCTCTGTGGTTGGGTTCAGTCCTTGCTCGTTTGTCTCCTGTTGAAGGAGAGAACCTTCTTTAATGACTTCATTACACCTACAAGACTGCATTTTGTCTCTTATTAGTATTCAACTCTTGGACATAGCTAATTGTGGGTAGAAAAAGCTCATTGTGCCTCTGGCTTCCTGTACAAAGACAGTTAGTAGCTGTGTTTAGCAGCTAGCATGCCTCCACTGAGGCCTGAGACAAGAGAATGTATTGTCTCTGTGAATCCTTTGCATGACCCTCCTGCTGTAAAAGTGCCCTCAGTGCCTCAAAATGTGACAAGGTCACATCCCTCACACTGAGCAACATGGTTAGGTTGTAAAACTAAGTGTGTGCATGCGGATGGATGGCAGCTCTGTTGGCGTCATGAGATATGAAGAGGATTGTAAAAGCCTAGCATCTTGGTGGTCGAACCTGTTAAACAAATAGCTTGACTGCATTTCAGCACCTCTATTCTTTATTGTCTGAGAGTAGAGGGGTCAAGGTTAAGATGCCTCAAGTGTTATGAGTTTGACTTTATAAGACACATGTTCAAAAAAAGAAAAAAAAAAAGAGCATGGCGGTAAAAGTTTTCAGAAAGAGCTGTTGAGCTGTGGCCTCTGTGAAATTCCAGAGAAGAGGAAGCAAAAAACTTGTGGATTTGACTGCCTCAGATGACAGGGTGAAGCTAAATGAGGCTGTGTAATTTGGCCTTGTGGTTATTGCACTGCAGATCCCCCTGAGCCCCAACTCGTCCAATTTGGATGTAGGCTTTAGTGAATACATTTCATAGGCATTTGTCTTTCATCTGCTTTCATGACAACTATCAATCAGTGCTCTTCTTTTAAAATAATAACAGATCAGGCTGCATCTTGCCTGCAAATGACATTTAGAGTGCAGCATTTCAGAACTAACAGTTATTTCTATTATTGCAGGAAAAATTCCTTTTGTGGGTGGCAATTCAGATAGTCTTATAGACAAATGGATAGTCGTAAAAATGCAATAAACACTTCAAGGTCTGATTTATTTTATTCTGTGGCACAATATATGGTATATACACAGATGCCAGTTTATTAGATTCAACTAAGTTGTACATTGGACTCATTGGCTATTTAAAAAAAAGTATACTCCTATATTTGTACATTGAGGTGTTTGTTCAGTCTATTACCACCTTTAACCTTTTCTACTGTAACTCACCGATTATCCAAAAGAGGCAAGACTCAGCTAACAGTTATTAAAAAGGCAACTTTTAAAAAAAATTTTTTTTTAGTTTTTTAGGTGGGTTTAGTTGATAAAATGGCCAATAACTTTACAGGATACAATCTGTGTATGTGTTTGCTCATGCATGTGTCTATATCTGTGTTTGGAAGCCTTTTATATTAAAGTAAATATAAAGGTCACTGATAAGAATGACAGTGAAATGAAAAACTTGAAGCAGGAATAAAATGATACTGTCACACTCTCCCTCTTTGCTCCTCCACTTCTCACATTTCATGCACATTTATCCCCTACATGTTGAATTGATAAGCCTCACATATTATATCAGACAGGAAACTAGCCATAAAACCCCACATATGGAAATAGTTAGTGATATACTGTATACGTTCCATCTTCAACAAATAAATTGTTCCATATTGATTTTGCTTTTATCTTCTTTTCGATAGTGTAAAATATACAGCTGATGAAAGAATAAAACAATGTTCTGTGACAGTTGATGTTGTTGGCTTGAAGGTGCGGCCTCTGTGCAGCCTGATGTCACCCAACAGGATGCAACGGAGACTTCTCAAACAGTCTCTGTTCCAAAACACACACACACACACACACACACACACACACACACACACACACACACACACACACACACACACACACACACACACACACACACACACAGACCACAGACTGTCTTGTTTTTTAGTCATTTTTCTCACTGCCTCTGGCTATTCCCTCCCTCTCTGTTTCTCTCTCTCTCTCTCTCTCTCTCTCTCTCTCTCTCTCTCTCTCTCTCTCTCTCTCTCTCTCTCTCTCTCTCTCTCTCTCTCTCTCACCTGTGACGTGAGTCTTCTTGATATTTTATGGCTGCCTTTGATTGTTGAACATAACATAATGCATTATATTTTCATGTAAACCCAAAAACAATTTTCCACCCATTCTTGCTGCGTTTATTCTGTTTGTCTTCTGTTACATGCAGCAGTTCGCTGAGACTCAATGTCTCTGTATCCAGTTTCCTAAGTAGTCGCCAATGTCAGGTTCACACAGGTACAGATATATTTAAAGATTTAGTTTTTTTTGTTTTTTGTAAAAGGGGCTTGACAGCTCTGATTTCACTGATTGCAACATACTTTCAGTTTGATAGGTACCACTTTCTAGCGTTAACATATAACTACATCAATAGATTTGTTGTGAGCCCATAGGAAATGAGAACAATTTTTCCTGGTGTGAGAGAACACAAAATCCTTCTGGCCTCACAGATTTCAAAAAACATATGGTTTAGATAACTGCTGAGAGAAAAAAGAAAACCTTGCAATGCAACTGTAGTTAAAATGCTTAGTATAATATTTCTAAGCATGTCTCCTTGAAAAAAGAAAAAAAAAACACTTAGTTTGGATTACAGATCATTCCACCTGCTCACCTGCACCGTATGGCATTAAAAGCTAATCATACTTTTATGTCATGATATAAATAAAGCCATGAATAGATCTCAGTTGACTCTCTTTCCCAAGAGCTGTCATGAAGATATTTCCTGTTTTTCTGCACAGTACTGATTCATGACATCTTACACATCTTCTGGTCATTTAATTCATGATATTGAGCGTGACAAGATTTCATTGTCCTCAACACATGCTAGTATGTACTTTGGAATCCAAGGTTCTTACATCGGTCAAAAATCCCAGGTGTTGGTACTACAAATGTACACGTTGTCATCAGACCAACATGCAACCATTTGTTTTTGAGTCATCTGATAAGTGTACAGTCAGGACTGGACTTTAGTTAGTATGCCAGTTGCAGCTAGCCTTGAGGTGTAAAAAAAAAAAAAATTAAACAAAAACAAGCTGAGTAGATCTACAGCTTGTTTGAATGTAGTCTTTAGAGAGTAAAAGAAAAAGAAATTGTTAGAAATAGAATAGGAATGGGAATCTGTTTTAATGCTCAGATAAAGAAATTCTGACTCTTTCTCACACCGCTTGCCAAGGGGACACTCAACCCAGGAGGTTAAAGAAGGTGAAAGAAAAAGAAAATCGAATGATTTTATTCCTCTGCTTTTTCCTAAGCACGTTGTGGTTCACTTTTACTCTCTGTTTCAGGAGCTCTGTTCCAGTATTACTGTTTTTTCCCCCATGCAGGTATCTTTTGTTGGGTAAATAAGCAAGATCTAAGCAAGAAAGACAGCACAACTGGTGCAAGTGTTAAAATTGGGAATGGGAATATAAAACATTTTTACCAAGCTGTATTGTGGAAGCAGATTACTTTATGAGCTTTTTTGTTTGTGCATGTTCTCAGTAGGGAATAATGCTGATTCAGATTCACTGGGATCTGGGCCACACCACGGGGGAAATTGTTGATTTTTACCATCAGGATCTTATTTTCTTCCTATTACAGGATACACCTATGAATTTGATCATGAAGAGAGTTTGTCATGGTGAAACCATGTATAGTAAATGTGTACAGTCAGGGTTGGTGTGTGTTTAAGAAGAGTCCATATTTATGGTGTGACTGTTGGTTTAATAATGAGTTTTCTCTCCCATAGAGATATTGCCTAGTTCTGTGTAGAATTCTCTTCTGTCTATGTGTAAGTGGTTTTACGCTTACTCTGATCACATTGTGAAGCACAGATCTTGTGTTCACAGAGAGAGAGAGAGAGAGAGAGAGAAAGAGAGAGAGAGGAATGACTCTTCCCTTTTACTGAATATAATCATTACAGCTTTTCAAATTCAGTTGCACCGCACATTAAGAACACACCATACGTTTGCAGGAGTGAATTAAACCGTTTATGATTTCCAAATAATTAATTTGTTTCCTTTTGTTTTGTGTTTTAGTGTGTTTCTTTTTCTTTCTTTTTTCCAAAATAATAATTAATGTGTTTCATTTTGATGCGATCTAATTAAAACACTGACTTTTTTCCTCTAGTGACCCAGGTCTGTTTTTATTAACAGTAAATCCAATAAAGTAGTGTTTATATTTTCATAATCTACAATAGTCAAACCTCAGACATATGTGTGGGCCAAGCATGCTGCTAGTGCCTCTCTAGATCTGCAGCTTATAAAGTCAGCTGCTCTTAAATCAAACACATCTGGATCTCTCTCTCTCTCTCTCTCTCTCTCTCTCTCTCTCTCTCTCTCTCTCTCTCTCTCTCTCTCTCTCTCTCTCTCTCTCTCTCTCTCTCTCTCTCTCTCTCTCGTTTTCATGCTCATTGCATTTTCTTGATTTTTCATTTCATGCACAGTATCTATCTCTTACTCCCTTGCCATTAAATATGATTTGCCAGAGTGTGATAGTCAATGCAGCGTTTATATAAACCCCATTCATTGCCAGATGTTCTACACTAACCTTTATAGACCATTATTACGGTCTTTGAAAATGTAATCAGTGATTATTTTTTAGGAGGTAGAGAGCTGATAAAAGACAGCAAAAGGCGGACAATACGTTTGCGGATGTATCTCGAGGATTTGTACTTGTCACTGCTTAAGGAGAGCACATGTTTTTAAATCTAATTGTGTTTACTATGACTGGGTTATAAGATGATATCAGTATTTTCAGTGACAAATTACAACACATTAAACTCTTCTGAGATATTGTGGCTATCATACATTTTTTAGTGCTTAATAATACTTTATAACCATGACAAACCCTGGAAGCAGCTGATCTAATGTTAAAGCTTTGTGTTGCTTTGAATCCTTAAAAATGTAAAAAATAAATAAATAAATATAATAATAATAATAATAAAAACAAAATCGACATATTTCTAATTGTTTTCAAGTAATAACTACCAAATTTCATTCAACAAATATTTTAAATTTTAAATTTAAAAGTTTATTTTTAAATACAACAAAACATTCGTAATGGAAAACCTTTATTCCAAGGCAAAATATTGTTTATCATAGAAATGTCTACAGATATTTTTGTAATATCTGAATTATACCTATCATTAGCTGATAAGCCAATCAACAATTTGAGCAAAGCCATCTCTTACGCATGAATCTAATTAGGATTTAGTTAAATTTGACCTGCACACCTCTGTCTTCACTTGCAGATGCACAGTCACAGTCAACTCTAGATAATGAAGGCACTAGTCTTTAGGAGAATCAAATCAGGAGCACTAAAGAGCAGACCGTTTATCCATTATTAACCTTTAGATTAAGTAGTTCAGAGATGGCATGGCCTTTTTTCTTTCTCTGTGTATTAAAGGGACAAGGCTAGCTGATGATAAAATGAGGCAGGGCAGTCACAGCATAAGGTAATCTATCACAATGTTGGCTTCCAAATAAGAAGCTAAAAATGGAGTGCTGCTTAGTTTTTAATGATTTAAAGAAAAAAAAGTATTTTACAGCTCACTCTTGTGCTTTTAAAATGAATAGAAAGTGTGTGCTGCAGCCAAATGGTGTTAGCAGCAAGTAGGCAATGAGTCTTTTAATCTGAAATGTTAGCAGTGCAAAGCTCATCTTATGATAAATGATGAACCTGAATAATCGCTTAAATAGACATAGTATTATTAGAGTATTAAGATAGCTCTTAATACTCTAATCCATAATGTGTCTCGGTTATTCGATTGGATTCAACAAAAGCCTAAAGCACTGATGCTGTGCAAGCACGTGTGTCAGGTCTGAGCATGTCTACACTTGTTCTGTGAATGTCACACATTTTGTGGGCAATGTTGCTGTAAGCCTCAAGACCGCACAAGTTGTCTGACTTACACATGGCAGCCGGTCTAGTTGGAGTGATCAGCATGTCCCATGGGTGCATGTGGTCTTGTTAAACTCACCTTACATGTGTCTAGTCCTCTGTTTTTCTCTCTCCAGAGGAACATCCACCTCAGGGGGAACTGATTGATAGAGATCCCTCTCACTCAGGCCATGTGTGGTGGACGTGGATGAGTGGCAAGGGGTAACGAGATGAAAAATGAGATGACTAAAAAGGAGAGGAAGATCAATATGGCAGAGTGCTTGCTGTCCATTTGGATAATGGCCATTGGAATCATAACCGATGTTGTGGAGCTAAGTGGATGGGGTCAAAGTCAGCTTCATTATCTAATCCATTCGAGGCTTTATTCCAGTGTTAAATGAATTACAATACTGGTAAAAAGGAAAAGGACGTTTAGTTTGTGTCTTTGAAATCGCAAGGCTTGTGTTATCATGAAAGACAGTATCTGCCAGTGAGAGTTAGATTAATGAAAAGAAATGAACAAAAAAATAATAAAACTGACTATTAGTGAGGGATTATGTTAGATTAGATCTAAATACTAAAGATATAATAAGCAAATGTCATTCTTGTGAACCTTATCTGATTTTCATAGAGCATATTTTGATGTGTCTGAATTTGCATTATTGCCTGGCAGCTTTCTGTTTGCTTATGTGTAAACACTAGTCAAATACAGTTTGATTTTGTTCAGATCTAGGAGACTCATGCTTTGTGGGAAAAGCTTTACTGTGCTATACTTGACAGTAATTGATATGTTTAACAACTGACTAAAGGGAACATGACATATTCCTAGTTTTAGATTAAACTAGAATACATAGGCATTTCCAGTGGTGCTTAGATAATAAACGTAGACACAGTGTTTTCAGTAAATATCCCATGTGAGTGTGTGTGTGTGTGTGTGTGTGTGTGTGTGTGTGAGAGAGAGAGAGAGAGAAAGAGAGAAAGAGATAGAGAGGGAGAGAGAGAGAAGGAGTGTTTATACTATGCTGCAACCTGATGTCTAGGTTGGTGACATGAATTTTTCCAGTTGTCGTTATCATTGAAATGGCACACAATGAAGTTGAGCATAATGGAGTTAAAGGCAAGTGGCAGTATGTCAGTTTCGCTTTTGTGCTCTGTTACAGCCTATGATAAGACTTTATACAGAGACTTATGAGATACGGCCTGTCAGCCATCTTCTCTCCATCCTCTCATCGTCCACTTTTTTCTCTTCATGTCTATCAGCTACATCCCTTGAGAAATGCATTCCCTCTCTCTGACCACTGCAACACGTATTCCATCAACACAAGAAAATGTGTAAGTGATGGAAGTGTGTGGGTGGATATCCCTTTTTGTTGGTGGAGTACAAATAGAATTTCACTTCTTTTTCACTTCTTTAGTTTCTCTAAATGCTGAATTGAATGCAATATGATACACGGAGAATTATCTAACTAAATCGCTCATTTTATTTATATCCAAAGCACACTTATTAGCCAGTATAATTCTGTTTTATTTACAAAATCTCATTTACAGATTTTTCTTTACTATATATTTTTTTTTCCTTGTTACCACTCACCGGCCACTTTAATCACTTGTTCACCTCTTGCACATTCATTCAATCATCTAGTCAGCCATCATCAAATGGCTCATCAATTATCTAATCAGCCAATCATGTGGTAGCAGAACTTTCTCAGGTGTTCAAAATCCTTGCACAGATCATTACAGATTATTATGATAATTTGCATCTTCCATTTTATTGGAGGAGAAAAAGATAGTTTTTTTTTTTTTTTTTACATATTCTTGTATGGAAATTGGTTCTCTGGTATAATATTACTAAGCTGCTGTATAAAATGCATAAAAGTTGGCAGGCCATGTAATAATTGCTCTCGTGCTAGTGTATTATTATGTGGGAACTTTAAGATTGCACAAGCCTAAAGTACACTCTAGAACTTTTAACGCCTCACTAAATCTTGTGGTATAAATATCTGTATGTATACTGGTTTCACCCCTTTGAATAGCTGAATAGCTTTTGTCCTTAAAGTTTTGTTTCCCTGTAGGCTTTGTTCCAACTGTGTAATGAATCCCAGGCCTCCTCATCTGTAAGTTACAGACTGTGTTATCAGCTAATTATCATGTATGCTCACATTAATTGTTTTCCAGAGAGTTTATATATGCATGTTCACACTGTGTCACATGTCAGATGTCTGCTGGGTGTTAATCTGTATTTACATGTGAAAATATAAGCAGCAGCATTCATTTTCTCAGTTTCTCAGCTCAAGTGTGAGTGCACTTGCATTACATAAAGTTAAAGGTTACAGAGGCAGAGGGAGCGAGCGAGACGGAGAAAGAGCACCGTGATGCCTTTAAAACTAATTGATAGAAGCATATGTACAGCAGCACTCTAATGAAACAGGTATGGGCTTCCATGTAATGATTTCTCTCTTTGGCTTTTATCAGAGAGCAGATTGTCACAGAGACGTTCTTTGTACTGCTAGCAGCGAGGAGGCCCACACAGGGCTGCATTGTGTTAGAGGAACAGGTGTCCTTTTCTGTATGTGCTTGTACCATGTTCTGTATGTGCTTGCACCATGCTTGCATGGCCCTCTTGTCCCTCTCTGCTTACAGTGCAACCCAAACCCAATGCCTCTCTTATCCACTTTCCATGACAAGCCTCACTCACTCATGGCCCAAGACAACAATCAAAGATTGATGCTGCAGCCTCCCGGCTTATCAGTGACTCTCGGCAGTGCGTGACGCTCAAGATCACCTCACATCATTCTGCCAACTTTGGCATTTGGTTTTTAACCAACACTGACATTGCCTTCAGTGAGCATACTGTATCCCTGAAATATGCTTCAGGATCATAGATACAACTTGCAACAGATCCTTTTCATTTTTTTCTTTTCTTTTCTTTTCTTTTCTTTCTTTCTTTCTTTCTTTCTTTCTTTCTTTCTTTCTTTCTTTCTTTCTTTCTTTCTTTCTTTCTTTCTTTCTTTCTTTTAACTATTCTAATAATACTGGAAAATACGACCAACCAAATGGAACCTACAGAAAAACAGTTTTGGAGTTGCAGGAGAAATATTAACACCGGTGGTCTACCCATGATGGATGATGGTCCAGAGGGTGAGCTTGCCCACATTTGATAAGTAAGTGCAGTATATCATGAGGATGTATTGTCCTCTTTCTTTGCCTTCCGGTGGGTGTATGTGTGTGTGGCGAATGGTAAGTGGATTTGGCAGTTCAGGAAAATTATATTTCAGGTCTGACTCCGGCTGGGTTTTATTACCATCTTCTAGAGACTGTTCTGGCAATGTGCATCTGCTGATGAGCTTGTAGATGGATGTGTTTCTGTGACCACAGTAATGAAACTGGTTGGAGTTGGCAATGCGATTTTGGCAAAAAGATGCATGCCCATTGGTGGTGCAGTTGCCCTTCTTTGTGTCTGAACCTGCAGAAGTGGCCTATGCAGATTGGCTGCTCTGCCTTGCCTGGAAGCTACAGTTGTGAGTCATTAAGGAGCCATTAGAAGTCATGGAATAAAGCTGCCAGTTCCAAAAAAAATTCACATTAAGTAACTGCAAAATACATGTGATTTTCTATTCATTTATTTTTGGAGAAAGTAAGCTGCTACCAGCTTTGCTGTTATGCCAACGTTGACAGATCGAAATAAAAAAGATGTGAAAACAAGTCTGACTCCTGCTAATGCACATGAAAGGAAGAGGTATGGATGGACAGATTAAAATCACATCTAGAAAATAACACCAAACCACCCAGCTTTCTGTTTTTCTTTTTTCCCTTCTATCTAAGCCTTTTTTGTATTATACCCCTGGAAGACTGGTGCAAGATCAGTTTCCTCCACTGTAATCCTGCCTTCAACTAGAACGATGAAAACAAAAACCGTTCTCTGATCAGAATCAACTTTTAAGACTGAACTTTTCGCCCACTGCCTCCTCGAGTCAGAATCTTGCCAGTATACTGGCTCTAAGTGTGTCTGCTACTCCAGCCAAGCCTCTTTGTCTGGCTTGATAATAAAGCTAGCTTTCCTTTGAAGAGCACAAAAGGGAGTGTCTTATCTTTAGCCTGTTAGCATTAAATGGGACTTTAACACTATATTGCCATTTGCAGTGATTTAATGAGACGCTGCCCTGGCCCAGCACTCTGTGGGAGTCCAAACTCATCAAACAAAAGTGAGAGGAGAAAACATATTTGGCATGATATGATATTTATCAACACGCAATGCATCCTTCTTTTTCACCATTAATGGGTCAGATTACAGGACAGATATGTAAATAATGGATTTTTTTCAAGGACACTGTGTTTCAAGCTTCTTTGAGTTCCACCTTCCTTTTCTACCTGCAAATGTTTGTTAAAGTGCAATGGGGATGGGAAGCTTCTTACTAACTTACAGAAGAGAATGTGTTGTAAAGTCTAAATAAACCTGTACAAGAGTTTGCAAGCCTCAGGGCTGAAGAATGCAATGCGTTTCCATTCTCAAACTGTACTAACATTGTCTTTTTGTACACTGTAACCTGTCCCTCTGCAGTAACATGCATGCTCAGACACCGTCTCGATAGAAGACTGTCAAGGTTTCCATTCACAGCTAATGAAACATTTAAAACAGTCTGTCAAAGAGAGTCAGGACAGAGCTTTTGAGCTGTGGCATCACGGTGAAATGATCTATCAGTTCAATTAACTTGTCAGCACATAATATCATTGATATTTACTTTTGTCCTTGAATAAGCTTTATGTCAATCTGTTCTGTGTTGACTAATTTCGGTATTAAAAGATAAAGAATATATTCATATGGAATTTGCCACATAAATACATTACAGCATGATGAGTTTTAATTCTCAATTAAAAAAAATCCTCCAAGTAATTTTTATTTTAACAGCAAGGTAACACCACCTCCTGTGAATCTGGCAGCCTGTCAGAAGAAAATATTGAATACTTTTGCAACTGCTGAAAAGATGTTTTGTGAAAATATTTTCAGTATATACGAATGTATCTAATGCTTCTCATTATACGTCTCATTTCTTATTCTATTGGGAGATAATTTTGCTTCTTTATAAAATTAAAGGCTATCAATCAGAAATAAAATGTAGACCAAATCTAATTTAAACTTCAAATAAGTAGAATACTAGATACATTTTCTTGTTATGCATTTTTCTATACAGTATAAATTTGTGATTTCCATATAAGACCTTCCCAAGTTTGAAATAGAGGTTACTGTGTTTTCTGCTAGGATTTCTACTGGATTCTTCCGTTTTCTCCCACCTTCTTAAAACAAGGCAATATATGACATGGCTGCAATATACAACCCCTATGTGTGAATGAATGTGTGATAGTGTTTATTGATGGTCCCCTGCAGTAGACTGACATCCTAAATGGGGCATATTCCTGTCTTGAATACAATGTTCCCAGGATAGACTCAAACAAGAACAAAATGATAACCGAATGATGATAAATGAGTGACAAACATTGTGGACCTGTTTGATTCACAGCAATGTCAGAAACACAAACGAGCTGCATCTATAGGTCATAATGATAAGATTATTGTCATCTGAATGTCTCAGTAATACTAAAGCTACAGTCCACTGCTGGCCGTGCATACACCGTTTACCGCTATGAATTAATTTCACCTGCACTAGACACATGTAGGTGTGTGTTTTGTGCTTATTCATGTAACTGTGTGCTACTGTGTGGGGGTGAGAGTTATTATAGTCCTTCGGCTTTTCACATCAGCCCTCTGAGGTTACCTGTTTGTTCCATCGAAACCTGTTAAGGCACTTCTCGTATTTTTTAATTCTTCAAACATTAGCCGGGGGCTGACATTTTGCCGCAGTGCTCGCAAAAGCACGTGTTTTTCTTTCAGGTTGTTTTTTTTATACAACTTGAAAAAACTGTACTTTGTAATTCACGGGGTGAACTGAGATAAATGTGCTGATGCTGCAGGTTTGATCAGGATGAGAGGATGAATGCAGTCGTGAGCGCTAAGTTTCAGAGGCACTTAGGATCAGAGGATTTTGCATGCAGCTGTCTGTCATACAGGTGCTCTATGGTGACATTTAAGAATGCACTGAAAGAATGGCCAATTGAGAAATGCCCTTAGATCCCTCTCCTGCCAGAGCTTCGAAAATTGACCTTGACCTCTTACATTTTCAGCTCATCTACGTTTTACCCCGCTTCAAGGATGTTGTAGAGAATGAGGTGGCTGAGTTCACCAACACATTGCTTCCTTTATTTTCTCAGTGCTATTGTATGGTCTGATTTTTGTTTTACGCAGTTGTTGTAAGCTTTTTGAATTATTTTGCGTCACACATACCGTATCCTATTTGTACCTTTTTTCTGCTAGCAGCTTGTGTCTTGTGAAACAGAGGCAAAGAAGGCATTAAACCAATATTTTCCTATTTGAATTCTTTAATCACACACACATGAGCAGCCTGTTGTTGGGGCATTATGACACAAGCCAGATAGATGGCTCTAGGATTAACGACAACAGAACTAGAACATGTGAGGATATCTACAGATGCCTCATCTTACCAGCCTTTCTCATCCATACATAGAAACAGTCTCCTCTTAAGTCAACTCACATACAAATGCTATTTACAAACCGTTATTTACTCACAGCCGAGTGACATCTAAACAATTTCTGCCATGGAGTGAATAACCAAAAAAAAGAAGCAAAACAAGAAGATTGTGTTTTCTGGGCTGTCCGTAACTTGCTGAAGAACTAGCTGTCATACCATGCTTGTGAACTTGCTTCCAATAGCCAGAGGCCTTGTACTGGCACAAGCTCAAACTGTGAAAACACAGCCAGCCTCTCCGAAGTCCCCTTCATATCCCCAGGTGTTTCTCAACACATTTCCCCTTTCGCACCTGTTTCCGAAGCTGCCGCTTTGCTCCTCTTAAGGGTCTTTTGATGGCTATGAAGCACCTGGTCCCTTAAATCTGACATTAGCACAAGACTAGGTGGCTCAGCCTGGGGCGAGCAGGTGATTCACCTGTCATTCCTCATGGGCAAAGAGGAAGCGTCAGCTTCTCATAATGAGTGCTGCTTATCAGTGACACACTAACAGTAGGTTTGCTGCAAATGTCCTGAAGCAAGAGGATGAAATTGGAGCTATTTACAATAAGCAAAAGGTTTTGACATACAGTACATGCACCAATTACAGAGTTTGCTTGTGATATATCAGCTGACAGAGACGAGGCATGGGCTAAAGTGTAGCTCAGACTAAGGCTGTGATTATGGACACCATAAGCAGAACATGAGGGCTAGGTTATAAGACAATCACTGTGTTTCTGACAGATATTTTCTGCCATTGTTTCCTGGAAAAACAAGTTCTACTTCTTTTTTAATTACAGAATGGGTTGCTGGGAAATTTGCTGGGAAAGTTAGGTTTGTGTACAAAGATACCATTTAAGGGCAAGTGCGTGTGTGTGTACAGTATGTAGGGTGTGTGTGCACTCTTCAGTTCGGATGTGTCGTCGTGAGCACTGCTTCCAGATGTAGTTTCCAGTGTCTGTGCATCTGATCTGATGTCTGCTTACATGTGTTTTCATGCTGCCTTCAGTCAAAGCCATGGCCATTGCTCTGGAACCGGGCAGCAGTAACTTAAAAACCTTTTTCTGCAACCTCCTGAAAAAAAAAAAACATCTCAAATCATTCAAATCTGCTATTTTATGCATTTTCTTTAGCTCTGGTTGTAGGTTTTAGCAGAAAAAAGAGCGAGATGGCTGTTTAATTGGCTGTGTCGCCAAGAAGGAGGGAAACTGATAGAGAGGGTGAGACACTGACAGAGAGTCTTTGTGAATGCAGTAATAATAGGATTTCTGCATTGTCTAACAGCAGTGAAAATCCCCGATCACAAGTCCGCTTAGGGCTTACAGCTGCAGGCCCCGGGAGACGGCATGCTTCTACAAAGCTAACAGAAATACATTAATGCCTTACTGAGAACCTGTGGATCTGGATTTATGTCTGAGGTGATGCTATGTTTTGTGAAGTATAGTTAGATAAACTGAAATATACAATAGAAGCAGACAGATAATGATAAAGCCATAGCTGATAATAATCATAATGGCACAGCAGGTAGTGCTGGTCTGGGCTCGAACCTTAGTTCTGGTTACTGGCTGTTGCCCTGATATTTGAATTAATGCATTGCTACCTTGCACCCAGTGCTCCCAGGGTAAGCCCCAGAGATACCACAACCCTGGCCAGGACAACTTTTACTGAAGGTTTCATCTAGTTTTTGTTTTTTTTGGAAGATGAATGCATGAATGAATGCTGGCAATGTGCTGCTTAAATCTCAGCTTTCTTTGCCAATGGAATAAAGAAGATTTTACCTTTCACCTTTTTCTAAGTGACTCTGATACAGTGACATTCCACTCACAAAAGAAAGAAGGAGAGTGAAGTGAATATGCTTTACCTAATCCGAGGCAATTCATAGATTATATATAGGCATGTAGAGCCTATGAAGCAGGTAGCAATTCAAGAAACCTCGTAAAGCAATGTGAACATAATTATATCAGTTTCCTACCACCACGGAGCAGGATTTAATGTCATCCTCTTATTGATAAAATATTCATATACAGTATGTATGTATTGTGAATGAATTATGACAATGAGGTGACTAATAATGCCTGGATTTAAAGTCAATAACTTCAAATGATTAAATCATTTAATTTATTTATCTTCTTAAAGCAATTAAGCATCTCCTTATATATAGTAGCTAAATGTTTTATGTGTAGAATGTGTGGAATTGTGCAATTGATGGAATGTTTATACCTTTGATGGACAGATGCAGCTAAAATGAGCCACCAGGCTAATTGTTGTACATACCACATGCATATTTTGCACTTATCCTGTTATCCAAGCATGTAAATGCTCACACACAAACTCTAACTGCACCTCATGTGAATGTCTACGTATGTCTCTAAGCAGAGCCAGATGCGTGTCGTACTAATGAACACTAATCACATTTGGACCTGGTGAGGAGGAAAAAAAGGCACGACTGGGCATTCAATTTCCCCACACTGTCCTTAGGTCAGACACATTATACGTAAATATAATTAAAACCAGGCTGGAAGGGAATGTTGCCTGGCCACTATCTATTTTTTGTCCCTCCTTTTCCCCTCTCATTAAATGGGCAAATCAGAGTCCAATTAGTGGCCCTGTCATTCAGCGGCCTGGATCGGACGAAGGGGGCCGCTTATTGTAGCCCATTACAGTTCATATGCTTACCCACTGTCCCCCAGTGTGAGAGAGGGCCAATGCTAATTACACTTTAACCGGCTTTCTGAAATGTTTTCAGAAGCCTGGAGGCACAGACCGAGCTGTTCTCACTAGTATTAGCACACTGCACCATATGCACACCCTAAGCAGAAGCTGCTAGCTACTCTAAGTTTAATGTCTGGGAGCAAACTGGGGGACGAAAGGAAATGAAATAAACAGAATATTGTTCTTTTCCATTGTTATGCCTGAATACATGGACGTCTCCTCATCCTGTGTGTATAATTGTGCATTCCCATTTTGTAAAGTGATGTCTTGTGTTTTTTTTTAGCTTAACCTTTTCAGAGTCTGATGTAGAATGTATGAAGGAATGAATTAGAACAGCAGTTCAAGTTTAGTTTTTGGAGACTCTTTTCACACATGCATCCCAACTTCAAATAACTTGCTCTGCTGCCAGTTTAATTTGCCCTTTTCATTTACGTTAATAATGGTTTCCAGACAATTACTGTACCTTTCAGGTCTGTGTTGAGTTGACAACTCTGCATGTCTCTGCTGAATTGTTAGAGAGCGTGCATGCTAAATGTGTCTTGGTGTTATAAAAACTTTGACTTCACCTGCTAGCTACAGTATGTATTAAATCATTTTTCAGTCAGATTGAATAAATGACATTACTTTTGCTAGCAAGGTAGCTGAAACAAACAAAAGCAAAAAGACCTTCTTACACAAGTGTTGTTCTCAGTTTGCCCTGTGTGACTATTTATTTTTCGCACATCACACGCCTGTGGCTGAATCATAACTCATAGGATGACATGCAGAAACCTGCTGGTTGCCTTTGTTTTGAAAAAGCGTGTGCATATAGGTGTGTATGTTGATCTTAGCACTAGCTGTATTCCTCCGGGGCACCTGAGACCCATGAGGAGAATAAAGGAAGCATACAGTGTGTGCCACACTACTACTGATCTGTGACACGATGTATTGAAGTATAACATAAAAGAGCAGACCCTGCAGGAGGCAGACAAAGCTTACTTATGGCATCCAATTACCAATTACCTCCTAGTGTTTTTCACTCCACCTTCCCATTACACATATTGGCTATATTCTTTTTCTGTACCGGTTTCTAATACATAAAAATAAAGCAAGGATTATTATGAATATGCCATGAGAAATAACCGAGCTTTTTCGCAGGTCGGAGATCAACCGATAGTGTTTATAAGCTGTAAAATGTTTATTGTGAATCACAATCCATGGAGGCTGATGGGTGAGACAGATTCAGCCTATGTAATGCTACTCTCACTCTCTGTGGTAATTGGCTCTCAGGAGAATAGCGCAAGGCAGTATGATAGAAGTACACACAAGCGTCTTCCAGTTATTAGGAGTGATGAACAAATTAGGACCCAGGCAATTTTCTTCATGAACATTTTTCCCTTTCTTTGTCACTTTGTTCTCTCCTCCACCTCCCACACCTATTTTCTTGTGACTTTGCCCTTTTGCTAGTGTTTAGATTGAATTATTTTCTTTTCTGTGTGCCTGGCATTATAAATATTAATGGTTCCCCTGGCATAGCAAACCTTTAATTTTATGAATTTGGTGCCATTAAGAAAAGGAGCCAGGCCTTTGAGTTTCCATCGCTGCATACAGCATTCATTTCGCAAATTAGTCTCCTCCACTCAAAGTTTTTGCCTCGGAAAGATTCACTAAAGATTTGTAAGGGACTCCTTGGAGATTTGCAGGGCCTTCTTCTTGCAAAGGTCTGCCTAACTGAATGGCACAGCTTTTGTAATGCAAGCAAAGATTCTCTCTATTTTTATTGCCAAGTTGGTTAACCTGTGGGATTTGTGTTCAGGCCCCAAATTAGTTGAAAGTACAAATGAATTCCTGTATAATAAGGGCTCTGAGTTGTCACAAGTGCTTTTGTACATTCTGTAAATAGGCTAAAGAACTGCAGAGGGTGTGTGTGTGTGTATGTGTGTGTGGGTATGCCCTCGAGCACTTTCGGGTTTCAATACATTCAGGGGGATGCATTAGGCACTTCTGATTGGTTGGTACATCACTTAGCGACCTGGGAATGAGGACCTCCTTCATCGTCCCTCTCAAAAAAAAACAAAAAAAAAACTTTCATTTGCCTTTTTTTAAGAACCGCACATAATAGCCTCATTTAGAACCTACAATGTGTAGTAATGATGCAAGGTGCACCACTTGAGTCCCTCTTACATGGATTAATCCTAATCATTGACTTGAATCATGCACAGTGCAGCATGTAGCATGTTAGGAAATAATGATCTATTAAGGCTTTTTAAGTTCGAGAGGGGTCTCAGCTGCAGCACTGAGCCATTTCAATCTATTCCATGTCTCCTGTTGTTCCTGCGCAGCTCTGTAAGTGCCAGTGTGAGCATGCTCTAGTATTCGTAGGTCTATAGTCTCCAGTTTCATGCAGCTCACGTCTAGTGTTTGTGTGCCATCAGGCAAAACCAGGGGCAGCTCGGTAAATGGCCAGGTGGAGCCCCATCCCCATTCCATTAACAGTCCTTACACATCTCCCTGTCCCCTCTTCTCCAAGCAGAGACAAAGCCCTGGACAGAGAATGATGGTCTCGTACTGGCTCTTTGTATACCTAAAAATGCCTTGTCCTGTCCTCACATTTTTATTATTCATTTACAGTGTTGCTTTTATAGTAGGTATATTAAGGCGAAAAAATACCTTTCTCATAGGAGTTCTACTTTAAAAAGCACAAAGTCGGCCTGTTATTTTCTTTCCTGAATGTCCAACTGAAAGAGATTACTACAAGCCTGGCAGGGGGGCTGAAAAGTGCACCAAGAAGGAGATGGTGCCGGCTTTAAAACCAGCATACACAAAGCATCGCCGTTCTCCTATTTTATTGATAGTCTTAAAGCAAGAATTCTGGCTCCCTCTGTGTGGCGCAGTCGGATGCTCCGTGATTAGCATTCCTCTCTGCAGAGTGTATGCTTATCACATGCTTAGCAGAGGCCACCAAGTGATGATACACTGACCTCTAGCTCAGCTGATCACAGAGCCCTTGAGGGAGATAATCAGCGATAAGACTCTGGATCTTACCATCTTGCATTCCGCCACTTTTGTCAAGCTGGTTGACAAGACAGCAGGGCACTGGCAGCACAAACGTCAATCTCCCACTTCACCTCCTCCCCTCTTAGACAGTGGGTGGTCTATACTGTCACCTGACACATTCCTTGTGCTAACAGAACTTGTAAGAGGCCCTTTTAATGACTTTCAAAGTTTTCAAGTGGCGGAGCTTTAATATGGCGAGTGTGGATTGACAAGATGTAGCATGCGTAAAGGAATGCTCTGCTTTCAAACAATAGGTCAGCAAACACACACCGATCTTCCTGCTCCCTGCCCGAGCTGTATGTCTTGTTGAACATACAGAAGTATGTTTGTTTTTGATAGGTGGCTTTCTGCTCAGCGCTTTTCCTCAGAATGCCTCTGTTTCCTGATGAGGTTTGGAAGGTCTTTTGGCTACATTTCAAATTATATCCAAATATTAATTTTACAGAGTCACCTGAAGCACTGCATTTTAGAATAATGTATGGCCAGTTACAGCCCCTGACAGTGACTGTGTGACATTAATAGTACAGGCATCTAGACTGTCTGTGTTCTAACAAGGTTTACTGGCATATCTGCTTGGTGTAGTCATGTACTACTGTATGTGTGTATGTGTGTTTGTGTGTGAGTGTGTGTGTGTGTGTATGTGTGTTTGTGTCCTCCATGGAATTCCAGGCCTCTAGTGTTGAGAACAGTGGCTGTTGTGGCACTCATTCTCCTCAAGCCCAAACGCACACACACTCCTCTCTGTGAGACAGAAATTGATGTTTTATTGGTAAAGAGGGAAGTTGGACAACTGAGAGAAGCTTTATTGGGATTTCCATAAAAAGAATGCTATGCTGTAATAGATTTCGAATGCACCCCTTTCAGACCCACAATGCTCCACATAGTAATTTCCACTCACGTCATCATTCAAATCCAAATGAGAAAACATATGTGAAACATGGCTGCATGATACGTATGTTCCTTTAATTACGAAATGACCTTTAATACAACCTGCGTCTGTTTGCTTGCAAAACATTGTGGCTCTTTTTCTCTCTATCAAATATAATAATCTGATTGTAAAATTCTTGAATGAAAATGTACCCAGATGTCATTCATACAGCTTTAGTAACTGCTTTATCCCAGTCCATCCCAAGAACCCTGTGCGTAAGGCATCCGGGACGCCAGTTCATCTCAATGCACACACTCATTCACACCTAGAGGTAAAAATGTGAGAATTTTCTCATGCTTTACATTCAAGCCTGTTTTTATTCTGGGAAATATACAGATATATTTATATATATACTGTAAGATGTTCAGCCAGCACTTTAGCTGTGACAGCTGTGGCCTTTGCTTTGACATCATCCCCTACCAAGCCGAGACCTCATGCCATGTGGTGTCTTTAATGATGAAGGTTATAAGAAGTAATAAAGAGGGCTGCATCCCATATGCCGGTCACGATGGGGGCATCCTTATTTAATAAAGCCAACTATACATCACATCATAACTGTCGACCTTTAACCTCCCCCTGCATAACCGGATTACTTTTACAGAGCGCAGATTGCAGTGAACTGATCTCCCTCATGTGCATGCATTTGTGACATCCTGTCGTGTGTATCTTTGTTAACATTATTTTATCTTATCCGCGGTATGAATGATAAACACAGAGAAACGTTATCCACAGCACAGGTGCAGTTTGAAGGACAGATAGGATCATGTTTATTACAGTAGATTTCACAATTAGACTTTGCCAGATAATTGCTGATGTTCTTAAAAGTATTTATTTTATACTGGACCTTTGTTTAAAAAATCACACTTATACAGATCTTCATCTAATTAAAAACGTGTGTGTTGAAAAATAATTTCAATAAGCAACAAGCAAGAAAACACTGTGCACAGTTATCATATCTGTTTGATCAGTTTGTTTTTCAATCTAAAATCTAACAGAAATGATTATGAACAGTGGAAATAGCACGTCTTTAATTAATTTTAGTTTATTTCTATAGCATGTTTACCAATGGACATGGTCTCAAAGCAGCTTTACAGAAATAGAAAAATTTTGAATAAAAATAACAAATTTTAAATGTATCCCTAATGAGCAAGCCACGGCAACTTCGGCATGGGAACGACATATGACGTGGCAAAACCTGACTGTGCCAAATATTCATTTAAGTTGATATCGCTGATATAATGAAATGAAATCTAAAAATTTCCATCTTTAGAGTCTTATGCATTAAGCATCTGATGTTTATTTCAAAATCAATTCTATTCAAATGTATTAAATTTATCTATTCAATAGACATTGTCTCAAAGCAGCTTTGAACATAAACATAAAACAAAAGTTTAATATAAAGATTACTATAATACAAAAATTCAAGATTAATATTAGATATATTTAAATGTATTTCTGTTTATCCCCAATGAGGAATCCTGAGGTGACTCAGGCAACTGTGGCAAGGAAAATCTCCCTTGGATGGTAAAGGAAGAAACCTTGAGAGGAACCAGACTCAAAGAGGAACCTCATCCTCATTTGGGTGACACTGAAGGGTGTGAAAATATAGAGTCTGACAGTCTGTCATCAAAGACCACATGGAAATGGCATCTCCTCTTAGTATGTCCAAATACTTCATGAAACACAGTTTAACAGGAGCTGGTAAAATCTCTAGATGCCTCGTGATCCTCACAGGGTTGGCCTCATCTCAGTGAAGGTCCAAAATCTTCATTGCACTGAAGACAATCAGAGCTGGTACAATTTTTGGATGCATCAGGTAGAAAGAGAGAAGAAGTGGAGAGGAATCAGCGTAGCTGCTGTTCATAAGTGTGAAGATGATAAATTTGGGGTTATATGATCGTATTTTCTGTCCTGGTAAGAACTCTGGCAGCTGCATTTTGGAATAACTGTAGCCTATTTATTAAAGATGCACCTAGTAATGCTTTAAAATAATCCAGTCTAGAGGTCATTAATGCATGAACTAGCTTCTCAGCAATAGATAAAGATTATTTATTTGACAGACATAAAACGGTACCTGTAAATGCTTACATTTGTTTTTATTAAAGCAGCTGAAGGTAAATTTTCTTCCGTAAACTCATAATCGCCTAATCACCAAACCATAAGAACTGTAAACACTGAGCCACTCTTCCCCACAGGCCGTTAAGCACACCAGCTCACAGGAAATAGTGTTGGCGAGAATTCAATCTTGCCACACAAATCATCCTAGAAACAAAATATTGATCTCAGTGAAAACATTCAGATAGCACAGAATAAGCAGATATGTTTGTGTAATTAGATTTAATAAACATACACAGAAAGGATTAAAATCAATTATAAAATTTACGGAATGAATAATCTAATGTCAAGCCAGAGCCATGTTTGTTAAATACTGTGTATTATTTGCTTATATAAATCCCACATCACCCACATGAGTAAGACCAAAATACACCAAGATACAGAACCTGCCTTAACCCGTGACACTCCTTCCTCCTGTCCATCAGGTTTTTCTCTTCTGCTTCTCTCTCAGAAGTGATCATAATCGGGCATTCTGTAATGGTGGGATTCGTCGATTACTCTAATGCTGGAAGGATGGAATGAGAGGACAAGGTATTGGCATAGAAAGGATAGAGTCAGTGTGACAGCACCACCCACCACCCAGCAATTTCAGCAGCACTCATTTTTTGTGTCTTGATTTATGCTTCTTCCAAATGTGGTGCAATTTTAAACTATCAATTTGTTTTCATATAAAGGCAGGAGAATGTATTGTATAGTGAGCCACTGCATGTACCCATCATCTACGCAAATATCCCGTGGAGCACCTGAACAAGGCCAAAACATATACGCAGTGGGCTCAAGGCTAGAAAACACACAGAGGCTTGTACACATTTAACATTACATTTATTTATTCAGTCTTTAATGAATTCATTCAATCATTCCATTCTGTCTTATCTTCATGTTTTTTCTAGTCTCTCTCTCTCTCTCTCTCTCTCTCTCTCTCTCTCTCTCTCTCTCTCTCTCTCTCTCTCTCTCTCTCAGCATTGAAAATAGGAAATTCAATTAAATAAGGACAACATTTGTGTGTGCTGGGTGAGAGAGAGAGACCACATCCATGGGCATTCTTAAGGATTCTGATATGAGCGCCTGTCTCATAATCCATTGTGCTACTTTTCCTTCCCATTAAGCAAGACTGTGTGCTTGTGTGCATGTGTGCATGCGTGTGTGTGTGTGTGTGTGTGTGTGTGTGTGTGTGTGTGTGTGTGTGTGTGTGTGTGTGTGTGTGTGTGTGTGTGTGTGTGTGTGTGTGTGTGTGTGTGATGGATCCATCTTAAATCAAACACAGCACTAGACTGTGAGAGATTGATACAGTGTATTGTGTTGGGGACACAATAAAATAAACTAAAAAAAAAGGTAAAAGGATTGAAAATTAACATCAGCCTGTCAACTGAGCACAATAAATAATGTCTCTAGTGCGTAGTAGTGAACGCTCAGCTGCTAATCTCAAACATCATCGTTCATTCCTGACTTTCAGCATGCCACGGATATAAAGTCGACATGTAAAGCTTGTCATGCTCTGTTCTGCCAGTTTAAATAAAGTAGAGTGCTATTGAATCTGATAATGAAGATAACGGATACTGTCAGTGGTATTAGCATAGAGTTTGTGGATTCACAATTTTATTAAATTGAGCTCAAGTGAAAAAACAACACAGGAAATTGGAACATTTGTTACACTGATGTTTAGAGGACCTGATTTCTTTGGGCTAACAGCTCGGCCAGCATTGTATCAACAGAAACACGATGCATATACAAAACAGCACAGGGAAAATTTGACTGTTTACAGCAGTGAAGGAAGATTTTTATACAGCCTAATCCAAATTCATAGGTTTTTAATAAGAGCCCATATGTGCTTTTCACTGTGTGTGCAGCTAATTATTAATTGATGTGTTTGTGATTATGGGGTAATTACAGTATGGCTGTGGTCTAAGACGATTATTGTAAGGTTTCACTGGGGGAAATGGTGTAGAATCTCTCTGACATTTATTTAACTTTTTATCACGAGTTATTTACTTGATTAAACCAGGCGTTCATATGCAAGATTGTGCAACATATCTGTTAAAAGATGCCACATTCTGGTGAAGCACCTGGAAGGAGAAAAAATCTAGACAAGCAGAACGGTAATGTTTGTGTCCCAACACTGACAAACAGTTTCCTAGCTTGTCTGTAGCAAAGTAGCTGGAACACACCTTTTCATGAAAATGACAGTTACTGTATATAACACACACACACACACACACACACACACACACACACACACACACACACACACACACACACACACACACACACACACACAAACACACACAGATCTCTCCTGAAGTATACTGATCATATCTTCCAGCTTCTTGACCAAGCAGTACATAAAGGGAGGGACCTTTTATGAATCCCATTTGAGAACATGTGTGATTTCCGATCCCTATTAATCACAAACTTCTCTAGATCATTCTGATCATCTGGGTGGTAAACATCACACTGACACCTTTCTGGCACAACCCCACAGTGAAACAGTAATAAGATAAATGAGATAAATGAGGGATAATGTGTGTGTGTGTGTGTGTGTGTGTGTGTGTGTGTGTGTGTGTGTGTGTGTGTGTGTGTTACTGTACTTCATAGCATTTCTTCTTACACCTTTACACGTTGTCATATTCTTCTCTTCAATCGCACCATCCTCCATCTTTAATCCCTGCTGTTTTGCTTTAACAGAGATTCGCTTTCACACATGCCATAAAACAGAGCTCAAAATTAACACGTTTTTATAGACGGTGTAAATGCTCTCCTGTGAATATATTCATTTCCTGCTGGCATGCACATCCAAAAACATATGCGGTATATTCTATGGTTACCAGGTGTCGCGTTTTAGAACGGAGAGTCTGGCTTTAAGCTCCAGTGTTCGGTGATGACTGCTACTGTCAGCTGCATGTTGAAAAGTCTGGTGGAGTCTCAGTCAAAATATGTTGCATTTGTTGAAAAAGATAAAGTGACATTTTAGCCCCGTCAGATAACTCTGATAATCTCTCTCTCTCTCTCTCTCTCTCTCTCTCTCTCTCTCTCTCTCTCTCTCTCTCTCTCTCTCTCTCACACACACACACACACAAACACACACACACACACACACACACACACACAAACACACACACACACACACACACACACACAAACACACACACACACACACACACACACACACACACACACACACACACACACACACACACACACACACACACACACACACACACACACACACACACACACACCTTATCCTGGTGCTATATTACACAATTTGTAAGTGATGATCATGTCACCCCCCATGTGTATAGAGATTCTCAAACCAACTGCATTATAATAAGTATTACAATGCACTATTAAATACATTAAGTATTCATGATTCCCTATGAACGTGGACACTGAATGACTTTGATACAGCTTCTTCTGGCATTGTAGCTGATTAGCTCCTGAGGGGTAAGAAACAACAGATAGCTCTAGGGACTTCTGTTCAAAACTGAACTTACATTACTGTATGTGTCCTGTTATATACCGTCTCATTATATCCATGTTAGCTTCCTCTGGGTTGTTGGGTTTTCTCTAACCTCAACAAAAACATGTTGGTTAGGTTAAATTGGGCTTGTGTCTCACCAGGGTGTTTCTGGAATAGGCTCCAGATCAACCATGACCCTAATACTGACCATGACTGATGGTCAGTGATTGCAAAGATTGAACATGATTGAATGAATACATGAATGATCAAGTCTACATAGTAGAATGACCTGCGCTTTTTGGAGCAGCTACATAAATTAATTGTTGTTTCTAACTGAATATCTAACACAGAATATATAATTTGGTTTTCTTCTTGCTTCAAATGTTTATCTTCTTGTCTTGCTTTCATCATTAAAAAAGAAATAGTATGACTTATGGGCTGTCGTCATCTGCTGCCACCCGGTGGACAATAAAATTGTATTGTATTTATGGTTTAATAACGGTGTAATGTTGCTATGGCTTGTGTTTGATGCTTGATACACACCACAACCAAAGAACCACATTTAACTGAGTTTAAAACGTCCAGAAATGTCATTTTGTTGACTGACACATTCGGTAAACTTTAAATACAAAGCTGTAGACATGTAGTATTTATGGTGCCTCCATCATGTCAACCTGGTCCAGTGAAACACACATGCTTTTGCACCATTTCTTCCTGAGGCCATTTCTGCAGTGGTCAAGAACCAACAGGGGGCAGTCAGTGGGCAAGAGACGCTCTCAGATGTAGAATGAAATAGCCACAAGGCTCCTGACTTTACTATCTCACATTTATCTTCCAAGACTGTTCATGTGGTGAAGCCAGTGAGAAGAACACAGGAGAGAGAGAGAGAGAGAGAGAGAGAGAGAGAGAGAGAGAGAGAGAGAGAGAGAGAGAGAGAGAGAGAGAGAGAGAGAGGGGAGGGAGAGAAATGAAATGGAATACCTGGTTCAATTTGTACTTGGTCATCCATGACTTCAAAAAGATATGAAGGGGATATTGCTCATAATCACTGCCACTAAATCAAAAGAATCCACGGGCCGATAAACAGCATTTTCCAACCAATGAGTTTGTCCTCTTGCTTCATTATTCATTTCATAGCAATGTAAATAGAGGGCAGATTTTTAGGATTTCTCCTTTTCATACTTGGCAATGTATAAGTGGCAGTAAGATTATTTGGAGTTATTTATTATTCTTTTATAGCAATGGTGTAGCTGCTTTCACGTCAGTATTTTTTAAATTGGTCAATAGGCAACTGTCACTCAATAATTCAGGCTTTGGATATTTCCATCTGTCAGACGCCTGTCAAATTATGCCATTCATCATTTCCTTTGATGAAGATTACCTTCCGTTGATGAACGTGCAAAGATCAACCGAATCCATCTCTCTTCCTTTCCTTATCACTTCTTCACCTGCTTTTCAGTCACAGAGACATTACAGCTAACAAATTAGAGCTTTCAGCATACTGTTTTTTCCTCCTGAGTGATTTGCAATTGACTTTCATGAGAAACCGAATTTCTAAGAATCTCCAGCCCGCTGTCTGCTAAATCTGCCATGATCGAATAAATCAGATACTGATTATAGGCTCAGGCCTTTGATTTGTGTCAAACTGCAGCTGCAACAACTGCAGGTAAGCTCAGACCTCATAACTCATCAGTGCTGAGTTGATCTAGTGCCCTTCTGCTAGCTATTTTTGCCTCGCCAGTCCAGCAACGGTCCCCATTTAACTCTTAGCAAACCTAGAGACTAGCTGTTTGACACAGACGTCTGGACCAATAACTGCGTGATGATGGAACCCCACTGGGTCATTCGCCATGCTGCTGTTACACGTGTGTGCAAGTGTGTGTTTAGATCAGAGGAAGTGTGTGTGTGGTGTTTCTCTATTCCTGCTGTGCGGGCTTAGTTTGTGCTCCAGGCTCTGACAGCCCCTGCCAGGCCCTAAGAGCAATAGCATCCATGATCAAGAAGAAAGCCGACATTCCTTCAGTGCAGGTTATTTGGAGAGGCACTCATTTCCCAGCTCCTGTGTTCTTGTCTGCATGCATCTTAAACCAAAGTATTTGTTAATCTAAATATAACCAAAAATGGTCCAACGATAGACCTGATCAGATCCTCTGAACTCTTCTTACTTATTTTCAATATGGTGGGTAGGTATATAATAAATCAGAATTGTAGCAGTAAAATGTGTCAGACAATTAAAATGTTGTCACAGCTTCCGTGTTTAGTAGAATCATATTTGTTGTAATGAAAAAACAGAGATCAGGACAGGTCAAGACATGGTTTTTGGCTTAAAGGATTTGTCATTCTCTTGAACACACAAAGAAAACATCATATAATCCTGAAAAACCTGTGAAGATCTGTTTTGAATTTTTTTTCAGCGTGTACTCTTGTCTTTCTATTCTTGTGAGGACGTCCATTAATTGTTGATATAATCATTAATGCAGAAAATCAACGCTATTAGACATCAGAACCTGCCCCTTAACCTTAACCTTAGTAACCAAAAAGAAACCTTTCCGTAGTTTTAGTTGTTTAAATAAATGCTGCAGGTTTTGTTTAAAAAACAAAAAAACAAAAAACAAAAAGACTTTTGTGGATATTCCTCACACACGCACACGCACACACACACACACACACACACACACACACACACACACACACACACACACACACACACACACACACACACACACACACACACACATACAATAACTTGTTAATATTTACTTGAGAGCATAACTAAGCTTGTAGAACAGAACATCTCTGTAGTGCCTATGACCACTATGACTAGCACTTTTTCCTCACACTTCAGTGTGTTTTCTGATCAGAGGAAAGAAGATTGCTGCATGCAACACATTTAACATATTTTTTGCCACAAGCATGTTTTGCCTCCTTTGTGCTAACAACAGTGTGTCTGTAAGGCATTACTTAACCCCCTACCCATGACCTTGGCAGCTCCTGCCTGACCCCTGACCACAGCAGACTCCTCATTTAGCTTCGCGCTTGCAGGAAAGGGGATGGCTGTAGGAGTCACAGACTATACCAGATGGCAGATCCTAAATGACAAGGACAGGATTTATACCACAGTTCTGCAGCTGCTCCTCTTGTTCTTAACTCTAATTACATCATACACAGATCTTTTGGAAAAGGCTCCCATTCTTTAGTAGTACAACTTCACCAAATCCACTATATATGTGGTTTGGAAAAATCTGGCAAAGCTAAGGTCATTTGCTGTTGATTTCAGTAGTGCACTGTTGAGAGAAATAATGAAGGAAACGAGGAAGTAGTAAATGTTTTTCAACCTTTTGTCCTGGCTAATGTATTCTCCAACAGGAAGCACAATGTTTGAGTTTGAGATTTACTTATGATATTTGCTTTGGACGCTTTGGAAGTGTGTGTACAACAAGCCTACATTCAATAAATGCTCAAAGAACCCACAGGTAAAGCTACAATTGGTATGCATGATGAGTGGATTTCATTTTTATGGGACTTTCTGTTTTACCCAGAATATTCTTGAATTACGTTGAAATGTGAGTTGTATGAAGTCAGGTCTAGAGATGTAAAAAAAAAAAAGAAATAAAATAAATAGCAAAATTAAATGTCTTCTCACCTGCAGCAATACAGACAGCAGGTCTCAAATAAGGGTGTGAAGATGTACTGGTGTATCATGAAATAATGGCATATATTATTACTTGTATGGAGAACCAGGTTCCAGGGATATTTCCATTTTTTCACATATGGAAATCTTTCTTTTTGTTCAGAGAATACATTTCATACCCTGCAACATACTGCTTTCAATAAGTATGCTTTTAAAAAATGTTCTAGATACTTTTCTTAAAAAAAAAAAAAAAAAAAAAAAAAAATGAATCCAATTCTGCTAAAGGCAATATAGGCATTTTTTTTATTTCGATATTTTGCCTGGGGACTTGATAACTAATTTATCTCATTTTTAGTTTGTACATTTTATATCAATTATCGAGACATATTGTAAACGTACTTATATACTTTGAATTCAATACCCTGGCATATGTCATTTGTAGATATGAAGAATTGTACACTGTACCTAGTGCTTTGTTTCAAACTAGAGAAAAATATTATATACAATTATACAATACTATGGATGTAGCCATCTTAATTGGTCCTTGAAAAAGCCATGCAAATCTTTACAAATCGTTAAAAATGCATTGCAAACTGGGTAACTGCAGCTCACAATTAATTTGAAACATTACATTTATGGCATTTAGCAGACACCCTTATCCAGTGCATCTTACATTGTAGAAAACTGAGGGTTAGGGGGCCCTGCAGTGATAGCTTGGTGGAACTGGGATTTGAAATCAGAACCTTCTGATTTGGTAGTCCAAAATCAATCCATTTATAGAAATATTCCCATAAGCATTTAAATATCAACATGTTTAAAGTAGAATTCTCAAACGCTGTTAATAATCTTGTTTGCTTTTTTGGCTGAGATTTTGCCAGAGCAAACTAGATGGCATCTTATGCTTCTTGTGTGTGCTAGTGCAAGATTGGGTGCAGCTGCATGCACAGGTTTAACCTCACCACAAAGAAAAGAGGTCTGTGAGACTCTTTGTGGCATTCCACTTACATAGATCACACAGCTCATCCCCAGGCATGTTGGCCCCAGACCCAAACCCTGAAGCATCATTAGACCAAACTGTGGCCTACTTCCAAAGATTTCCAGAAACAGGCCTTCCATCAAGCCCTGGGAACAGCCTGGGTCTGCCTAACTAGGTCTGAATTGATGTGAACTGTCAAATGAGAAGGAACAAATCTATCCTAAATCATACACACACTGTGCAGAATTCCCTTAGATGTAAAATAGATATTTCATGCTCTTAGGAAAACTCATAGTCAATAGTTTTGACCTTTTTTTTGTGATGTCCATATTGCTATAACTCCTTCACATACACACACTAACACATTCATATGTCCTCTATCTACTGCAGCATGAAGGGTGTGAACTGTGAAATAGCCTACTTGATTAAAATGGTGACAATCTAACTACTTTTGAACATTAGTAGTAGTTGTATGGAATGGAACAAACACTCTTTGCTTACATCAATTTTAAGAAAGTCTCTTAATCTCTCTTTGTCCTTTGTCCTTCTGTTTTTCTCTCTGTATCTATCTTGCTTTATTTCCTTTTGTTTTCCATCTGTCTTCCTGTCTTCCTCACTTTCTGTCTCTCTATTTCAACATTTTTTTCTACCTTTAACTTCCTTATTGCTAGACTACCCTTTTATCCAGTTTATTTATCTCTATTGGCTTCTTTCCCTCAGCAGGTACACATTTGGACCATTTACGCCACCTCTCTCTCTCTCTCTCTCTCTCTCTCTCTCTCTCTCTCTCTCTCTCTCTCTCTCTCTCTCTCTCTCCTATCTTTCTCTCTCTCGCTCTCTCTCCTCTTTTTCTGCCACCAGACTTGCATGATGTCATTAAGCGACTCTTGGGCCAGACTGCAGACAGGGACTGTTTAACATTCTGGGCATGGGCAGCCCCTCGCTCGAAAACACACTCTCGGTTCATTAGGACACAAATACACACATATACACACATGGAGCAAATTGAGAGAAGGTGTCAGGAGATGGATGACAGACTTGGAATGTGTTTAACATTATTTATAAGGCTTATACTGACTGTGTGGCTTGTAAAAGTCTTATAAAACACACATGTGGTAATGTAAATGTTAAGCTGTGGGAATTTGTACATGAAATATTTAATAATAATAATAATAATAATAATAATAATAATAATAATAATAATAATAATAATACATTTTATTTGACTAAAAGTAATGGAATCAATGTGGTCCAGTGCACACGTCAGCTTTGATTGCTAGGCATGTCCAACTGATTCCTCAAACTTCTCTTTTGAAAAAAAAGGAAAACCTCAGCAATCCATCCAGTCTCCAACAAACTATTTATCATACAGGCCAGACACAGAATGAAAGATGCTAGCTCTCTTGTCACTTGATATCTTCACATAGACAGTTATTCAGTATGAGGGTCATATGAAATGTGCCTGAGGAAAAATGCCTTTCGAAATGTGTTCTATCATGAATGTGTACTGGATAAAATACTACTAGTGTCAATATCTTTACCACAATTATCTATACTAGATCTATTATTTAGAATATAAAACACAAAGCAGGCCTTTGCAATTGTGTATATTCCAATTACAATTACATATTATGACAATTATATATTCAGTTCAATACAATTCTCTTTTTTTTGTATATCACTTTCTATATATATATTTACAACTATATCAATTCAGGATATACATTTTCAATTTATTTATCTATAATGTATATTATTTATCTATAATGAGCAAGCATGAGGTAACCGAGGAAAGGGAAAAACTCCCTGGGATGATATGAGGAGGAAACCTTGAGAGGAACCAGACCCCAAAGTGAACCCATGCTCATCTGGGTGATACCAGAGAATTTCTGTCTTTAACTATGTACTATATGATCAAAAACGGGCAATTATATAATCAAGAAATCTATTCTAGTTTTAACATGAAGTCTATTTTGTTGAAATTATCATCTGTTCACTGATGGAGAGTAATAGGGATATTAATTGCAGTCTAAAGCCATCTTCATGCTATCTATGAGGAGCCGTCCATGGAAATAACAGACAGAAATTAAGGTAGAAGTCTGGCCTGTAGATTTACAGCCCTACGAGAACGATTTTGAATAAGAGACACGCAAAAAGATTGAAAATTCTGACATTTACAAGATGCACTACTTTGTGATATTTATGAGTGATATTCATCCACAAGTCTAGTGCATGTCCTTGAAGGTTCATGTGGAAAAGATGTCAAATCACAGTCTTATTCCTCTGAACCGCTGGCTGCACTCTTTTCCATGGAAACTGACAAGTTATTATTTAGGTTTATTGATCTTGTTAAGTAAATACTTCAGAAACAATTTGCTTGGACTGGCTGTGAAAGATCAGCTGAACTGGACTGCATACTTATCCATGTTAAAATATTTAAAAGCTTATCCTACACACAGAAATTCTTGCACTGCTTGAATGAAGAAACACAAGTAATCGTGACAGTTATTCTCTGATGTTTAATCTCAGGCCTGCATTTTGCTTACGCGTCTCTGTTTAGACAGTTTTAACTATCAGGACATGAGAAATATGTGGTGTAAACAGTTTAATAAAAGTATAAGGAAGTTTACACTTTGCAAACCATTTATCGTCATAGAGAAATAAACTCAATTGACTTGTGAAAGCTGGAGGTAGACAGGAAAGAGGGAGACAGGTAGAAGGAACGAAGGAAAAGCTTAGAGAGCAGTATGTCTTCTCTGTTGGAGACTGAAGAATGACTTGTTGATTTTAATCCATGCCAAATGTGTTACGCTGCAGGGTTTTGCCTCCTCACTGACCTCAGTAAAATTATACATCAGAAGGACCACTAGTGGCCTGTTTAAACCAGACCCACCCCCCAGCCACTGTTTACCAGTTGTTTGCTCTGGCTCATAATGACCCATGCAGAATAAAATGTATGATGCAGAAAGAGGTAGGAGGAAGAAATCCCAGAGAGAAAAGGTAGATGGAGAGAAATAGAAGTGATAAAGAGACAAAAGGTGAGAACAAGTGTTCCGTCTGAGCTGCAGGATCTTTAAACTCTCTGATGCATTGATTTGTCCTGGCGAAGGTTTGATGAATGAACCTCATTAACCTTTCTCCATCATAATGATAAGTAGTTAGGCAGATGTCTGATCTGTTTGTCTTGCCTAAGTCCATTTGCCCCTGACCTCTCTTAAATATTCTCCAAGGCCACCCACCTAATTTATATACACACACACAAACACACAAACACACACACACACACACACACACACACACACACACACACACACACACACACACACACAAACACACACACACACACACACACACACACACACACACACACACACACACACACACACACACACACACACACACACACACACACACACACACATAATTTCTGCTGCTTTTGTTCAGTAAGATAGATTCAGGTGACTTTTCAACCATCTCACTTTCTTATAGATTATACAGTTTTACAGTAGGTGTCTTTGTGCTTTCACACTGATTAGTCCTTTAGCTGAGTCCTGATGATTAGTGTGAAACTGATAATTTATAAATATTTTCACACGTATTTAAATAACCCAAATAGCAAAACAATTAGAAAATGAGGAGACAAAGTCATGGAAAAAATGAACAAATGAATGAAGGCAACAGACAATGATCCAAAGCACACCAGCAAATTCTCATCTGTATGGCTAAAGAAGACAAATCAAAGTGTTGTAATGGCAGCGTCAAAGTCCAGATCTCAACCTATTGATATGCTGTGGCAGGCTCTTAAGGCAGCTGTTCATAAACGAATGCCGTAAAACTTCTCCGAACTGAAGGAACCTCGTAAAGAAGAGTGGGCCAAAATTTCTCTAGAAGGTTGTGAGCGACTGATAAACTCAGGCAGAAACATTTACTTCAAGTTATTGTTGCTTAAGGTTACTGTTACTGCTACATGTTACTAAATGGGTGTACTTATTTTTTCTTAAACGTTACTTTAAGAAAAAATAAGTACACCCATTTAGTAACATGTAGCAGTAACAGTAACCTTAAGCAACAATAACTTGAAGTTATTGAATGTTTTCTGTTGTGTCACCTGTAGTTATTTTTTGTTTATAGAAGTAGATGAGAACCACACAACCTGATAAGTATACATAGAACTAAAGCAGGGTATACTTTATTTTTCACATAATTATATTATAACTGGCCAGAAACAGCATAGCCTGTCAGTCAATCAATGGGCACTTTTGTCAGATCATTTGTACTGTAAATGCTGTGTTTGATTTAGGACAGGCAAATGCTAAACTGTTTAAATTGCTGCCCTGGTTTACTGTAAAATAGTGTGAGATCAAGGCTCTAGAATTACAAATATTACCTGTACTGAGACAGGATTACATTTTATTGCATGCAGCTGTTCCTTATATCAAATCAGGGCCATAGTATAGCAGCAGGTGGAGAGGCTATGTAATATATCGGTGATGATAGGGGCATGCTGCTGAGATTTTCTTTCACAGCTCCAGCATGTTTTCCTTTCATACCTTTCCTGGTCTTCTGGACTGTTGGGTGTTCATATGGTCTTAAGAGGAAAAAACAGGATTGATTGGCAAAATGGATTTGAATTTTTTCTATTCTATTCTATTCTATTCTATTCTATTCTATTCTATTCTAGTTGGTTCCACTTTAATCTTTCCAATGAATGCACTTTTTTACTTGTGACTGCGAAGTTTAGTCAGAATAAATGGTTATGAACATTTGGAGTGGAATTTAATATTTTATATTTTATAAAAGAATATATAAAGTATATAACCATCATTGGCTAAAGCAACAACAGTAGTAAGAGTGCCTGGGCCTCTGGTTCTCCTGCCAATGAAATAATTCTGAAATAATTTCCATTATAGACATATTACATTTCATAGAAAGGTAGTAAAATATGTGTTTGCAGTTTAATACTGTAATGAGGCTGGTTAAGTTTAAGCTTGTTAAAATCGGCCTGTTAAGTTTTATAATGAGGCAGTGTACGTGATTTAGTACAGTTTAGATAGAAACGAGATCTGTTAACATCCACAAATTTCAAGTAACTTGTAATTTGTAACTTGTAACTTGTAAACAAGTAATTTTTTATTTAAAATACATTTAGTACCTATAAATTGTTAGTATTATTCGGAACAGGGAATAATCATTAGATTATTAAAACATCAGTAAAGATGGATGCTAATCAAAGTATGGCTTTTTAATATTGAATATAAAATAATGTTGTATCAAAAAAAAAAAAAAAAAACGAAAAATATGAAATGATATTTGTTACAGCTGTTTTGTCAAGGAAAATACTTGAAAAGTCATGTTTCTGACCATAAAGGATACAGAAAGGAAACATAGAATATCAGTCCATGTGCCATTGTTTCGAAAATGCTACCTTTCTAAATTTGACTCAAAAGAGTAGTGACAGAGGTGACATTCTTTTCAGGAAATGGAAAAGTGTAGAAAAGGGCAGAGAGAAAAAGAAACACTCCAGTTACTCTGATAAAGAGACACATTTAGAGTCAGAGCCTCTCAAAGAGGTTAGCCAGTTGGGCTGTAAATGCTCAGATGTGACTTAGGATCAGGCTTGTGTAATCTGATGTAGGCCTTCTTTGCTTGTCAGAGCGTTATAGCTTAAGGTATTAGGGCTCCATTCTAGTATTGATCTTCTAATATCTTGGCTGAGCAAAAATGAAATGGGTGTGTATTCTCAAGGATGTACCCAGAGAAAGAGAAGTATAATCCTAGGCAAAAGAACCTCAGCTGTGGACAATCCACATTCAGCTCCACAGTGAGCTTTTGGGCTAATGGATCAATGTTTGATGGAGTCCTTTCTCCACGGTCATCGCTAATCCTCACTCCTAAAAGACTCCAACTTTTCAGAAGAAGAACATTTGATGAGAAGTATGACTAAATTTCTTGGGAAAATCGTTGAAATTGCTGAAAGGAAAAACAAACCTACGGAATAATGAGATAAGTTTTAAAACTAGTCCAAGGATGACAAACAAAGAAACATTTCTGTTTCCCATTCATGGTTTGAATAGTGTAAATATTGTTTGGTTCTAAAAGCTTCCAGTATCTGTAATGCTGTATTGGGCTGTGTGATGGTCATGCACTGTTGTTGAGCTTGTCCTAGAGGGGAAAAAGGTTTGACAACAATGGCTGCAGCCGTTGAGAAGAATGAGTCATCATTTGCGATAACTTACAATAAGTCTGTTACAGCACTGGGAAGGAATTTTGGTCCACTCATCTTTGCAGAATTGTTGTAATTCAGCCACATTGGAGGGTTTCCGAGCATGAACTGCCTTTTTAAGGTCATCTCAATAGGATTCAGCTCAGGACTTTGACTCGGGCACTACAAAGTCTTCATTTTGTTTTTCTTCAGCCAGTCAGAGGTGGACTTGTGTGTTTTGGATCATTGTCCTGCTGCAGAACCCAAGTTCGCTTCAGCTTGAGGTCACAAACAGATGGCCGCACATTGTCCTTCAGGATTTTTTGGTAGACAGAATTCATGGTTTCATTTATCACAGCAAGTCTTCCAGGTCCTGAAGCAGCAAAACAGCCCCAGACCATCATACTACCACCACCATACTTTACTGTTGGTATGATGTTCTTTTTCTGAAATGCCGTGTTTTATGCCAGAGGTAATGGTACACACACCTTCCAAACTTTTGTCTCGTCAGTCCACAGAGTATTTCCCCAAAACTCTTGGGGAACATCAAGATGTTTTCTGGCAAATCTGAGAGGAACCTTTATATTCTTTTTGCTCAGTTTTCATCTCTGAACTCTGCCATGCAGGCCATTTTTTGCCCAGTCACTTTCTTATGGTGGAGTCATGAACACTAACCTTAACTGAGTCAAGTGTGGCCTGCAGATCTTTGGATGTTGTTGGATGATGTTTGAGACATCTTGGGGTAATTTTGGTTGACTGGCCACTCCTGCGAAGATTCTCCACTGTTCCATGTTTTCGACATTTGTAGATAATGGCTCTCACTGTGGTTTGATGGAGTCCCAAAACTTTAGAGATGGCTTTATAACCATTTGCAGACTGATAGATTTCAATTACTTTCTTTCTAATTTTTTCCTGAATTTCCTTGGCTCTCAGCATGATGTGTAGCTTTTGAGGATCTTTTGGTCTACTTCACTTTGTCAGTCAGGTCAGGTCTTATTTGAGTGATTTCTTCAGTTCTGGGTGTGGCAGTAATCAGCCCTGGGTGTGGCTAAAACCGCTGTTATAACAGGAAGAAGGCCAACACTTTTTCACACAGTGGGTTTGGATTTCATTTAAAAACTGCATGTTGTGTTTGCTTGTTATATCTTTGACTAATATTTAAATTTGTTTGAGATCTGAAAAGTGTGCAAAAAAGTAAAAAAAAATACTGTATTTCCAGAAGAACATTTCATAATGCTGATCTTGCTGCTTCCCATACCACAAGGTTGTGTCCTAAACCACACAATAAATAGATGCCTTACACAAAGAGGAGGAGGAAATATTAATAACTTGCAGTCACTTAGTCTAATTCCAATCAAGCTTCTCTGACAAGATTTTGTAGCAGCCAACGTGTATAAAATGCATAATATTGCAACATGTATTACAAATAGTTAGAGGAAATTTTTAGAGAAAAGTTTTTTGCGAATGCTTCGACCACTAAAAATAGACAAACAGGTCTCAATATGACCAGTGTTTCAGTCCCATTTTGCCGGCAGAAGGGAGTCCACTGTATCAGGGTAACGGATTATAAGCAATCACACCTCTATTTTTCATCATAAGGAATCTCTCTCCTTCGTTCTGCTTTACTCTTTTTCTTTTTGTCGCTCTTCTCACACTCGTTACTACAGGCTGGCCAGGGCCAAGTGTCATTTTGGTGGCTGATGGGACTTCATTTAGAGAGAGCAGCAATCTCACTGGGCTGTGTAATTGTAATGGAAATGGGTCAATCAAGTCCCAGTGTGGTTGGCCGCCCCTCTCACCAATCCAACAGCCCCACAGTGCTGCGACAGAGACAGACGGAGAGTGAAAACTAGCTAGAGAGAAAAAAGGGATGTAGACCGAAATGAAAATAACAGGTTCCCTGTATTTTCAGTTCTTCGGGGGTTATAATAAGCTTGTAATAAATGTTCTAAACTTGGGCAAGCCTCTCTCTGATTACAGAGTACACAGTGTTTTGACTTAAAGCTTTGCCCCAACAGCTGTAGCATAACAAAGACATGTTAATAGCATCATTTGACAATTAGCCTTCTATCCTTTCTCAGTTTTTAATTACAGCCTTCTTATTGCTAATCGTCAGGAGCCTTTCCTGCAGCTGGTGGAAGCTTGCTTTTAAAAATTAGAAAAGTCGCCATCCAACTTGCATTCAGCAGCAGGAATAAGAAGAAGCTTTTGCTGATTTATAGCCTCTGTTAATATTTCTCAATGTAGAAGATTGATTAAGCATAATGCTTCATCCACTAAAAGACATACATTTTTAGAATTGTTGATACAGGCCAGACTGTTATGTGTCTTCTGTGAATGTTACCATTGGCTTGGCAAACATGCTGCAAGCTCTGAATCTCAATGTTTAAATTCTTCATTATTGCTTACATATATTTTTCATTAAAAACAATTAAAGGAAATCTGCTTTCTGTACCATATCTCTGACAGCAGAATAAATATTTAGCTGTTAGCGTAAACAGGTCTGTTATCGTTCTCATAAAGTTCAAATAAAAGCTTGCAACATCAATGAATACAACCCTTGAATGATCACTAGCATAAAGTAAATGTCCAAGCACTGAGTTTTATTTTCTTGCCTAAAACAGAAAATTTGAACCTTGTCTGTGTGCTGCATTACTGATGCATGGGAGATAGATATCTCTTCTAATGCAGTGATATTGGTGTTTTTGTGATTAATTAGATAATAATATATAATAATAGTTTACACTGTATAAAGTTCTTAATGCATTTTGGCATGAATTACATTTAATCCATTTTCCACAATAAAGAGTATATTAGCAACATGTTGTAATTCCTCTTACTGGTTATTAGAAGTGCACTGAAGACCATGCTGTAGTTTGTCTCTTTATATTATGCTTACATTGTATGAAACATCCTCATCTCCTCACCTCCGTGTGACAGGAGGCAAAACCATGATGTCAATAACAGTGCTCACATCAAATTAAGTGATGAACTCACTGTGTTTCTTGCAGCCATTCTTCTCCCACCTTAACCTTCACTCAACACTTAAATGTGTTTCCTGGTTGCTGCAGTGAAAGGATCCTGCTTTGACTGCAGCACTATCAATTTAATGACATGGCACATCTTTAAATGTTTGACGTCACTGTGCATTTATAGGTTTATAATGATATTTCTGTGTGTTGTACAATACACGGTACTGCATACACACAGCCACAAGGTCTGTCTTTATAATACAAAATGAGATGTGCATTTTTCCATAGAAATAGCTTCTGTGTAATCTGTCCTTCTCCTCTGTCTCCAAATAAATCCTTTCTAACAATTATTATTATTATTATTATTATTATTATTATTATTATTATTATTATTATTATTATTATTATTATTATTATTATTATTATGTCTTAATGTTTTCTTTGACCAGTCCACAAAATACAAAAGGGCAATGAAAGTAGTAGCCCTTTGAAAAGTTGACGATTTCTTTTCTAAACACAGTACAAAGACATTATTTTTATCTTTCCGATGTTTGATGTGATGCAGAACAAACTGAAAAAGTCACATGCACCACTGGGTCATATACAAGAGCACAAGTCTTCAATTAAACGTTCCAGCAAGCTTCTATTAGCTGATTAATCTAACGAGCAAAGCTGTTTCACAGCTAATGCATTGACCTGATGTTTTCTGTTTAAAAAAATTTCCAGCTATACTAGATCTCTTGAGGTCAGGGTTGTTAAAAAAGAGAACTGAAAAAACCTGAAATCAGCTGTGTTTGTCCAGAAGAATGATTTAAAAGCCATACAAATGGAGTTATCACCTTGTGGCTTTAATAATGTGAATGGGTCAACCTGTTGCATCAGCACTTTTTTATTTTAATGAAAAAATGTAAATAAAATGATTGTAGACTCACTGCTTGATTTTCACTCTGTACTCTGTATCTCAAAGCCATAGAATATAAAACCATAGCACATTTATGTCTCTCAGTTTCTTCACAGCTCTTCTCAAAGAGATAAAGTTGCTTGTTTGGAGAATTTTGACAGTCTCTTGCTGAGTAACAGCCACAAAGCACTGATCTGGAAATAGTTGAAGTCACAGCTTGTTTTCATTTCTCTCTTTCTGGCAGGTTTTTCCGTGGAGACTACCACATCGACGTCTGTATAAACGACTACCTGGACGTCTACTGCCCACACTATGAAGACTCAGTGCCGGAGGAGAGGACAGAGCGCTATGTCCTCTACATGGTGAACTATGATGGCTACAGCACCTGTGATGACACAGCCAAAGGCTTCAAGCGCTGGGAGTGCAACAGGCCACGCTCGCCCAACGGGCCGCTCAAGTTCTCTGAGAAGTTCCAGCTCTTTACACCCTTCTCTCTGGGCTTTGAGTTCCGGCCAGGACGAGAATATTATTATATATGTGAGTAAACTGTTGTTTTACTCTGTGACTTGATCTAAAAGTTTTTTTGACGGTTCATTTTTTCAAACGTTTAAATGCAGTTTGAATAAACCCGAGCATAGTTTATAAAGCAAGACTATAAATGTTAAGGATACATTGTAATAAAAATCTTGCCCTTTTGCTTGTGTGGAATATAATCATAATCATATCATTTGAATCTGGAAAAAACTAGTGTGGTCAATAAATTTGAAGCTGAGAAAGGTCACATAATTGAATATTTTCATGAGATGTTTAAGACTTCTTAACTCAGCTATCCAAATATACTGTGAATCAGGTAATTTTGCATGCATTACATTTAATTTAAAGCTTTTTACATATAAATCAGGTTATAAGAGTGTCTCATAGTAGTGGGCTAATAGGTCTAAGTCTCATTGTCATTGGATATATTTTTCAATTTTTATTGTCTTTTTTTTAAGAAGCATTCTTTTTTTTTTAATAAATCAAGTACAGCAGTACCACCAGAGTGAAGATAAAACACACAGAATAGTACGAGAGACACTGTATGTGCAATACTGTAGATTCAGATGATTATGCAGAGTGACACACCCCCTAGATTTGAGCTCCATTTGGGCTAATATTTTTTAGCTTGTTTCAGTGATGTTTCCATAATAAGTCATCAGCAGACACGCCGGCCAAACTTTCCCAAACCGAATGCAATTTATCACACAATTATAAGCAAAAAGCTGTTGTGTGCGTCTGGCCATTGAACATCTGCTGAGGCAAAATGGACATGAATCAGTACTCTAAAATAATGAAAGAGAAGAAAATCTGAGCTGTTGGCTGAAGAACACATGTCCTTCACTGGTGTGATAAGCAATAATCTGGCTAAGCCTAATTAGTTTTCCCATGCTTCTGCTTCTGTGTCCTGAGACGTCATTACAATCTGTATATATTACATACTTGACTGGTGAAGGCATGAAACCTGTCAAGCTCATCCTTCTTATACAAACCACTTTTCACTACAGACTAAACATCTGTGAAAGATATTTGCTTTCTCTGATTGATTCACCTGTAGGTTTCTGTGTCTGCTACTTTTGCCTGAGGAGATTTTGCTTTATAGTCTCGCTCTTGTTGCCTACACGCAACAAGTCGTCTTTAACCGAAATGCTTATAAATTACTAATTTGCTGGTCAACCCGGTGTCCTTGAGTTTGGGAAAAGCATTATACAAATTAAACATTCTCATTATTATTATTACTATTAGGAGTAGTAGTAGTAGTAGTAGTAATAATTTATGAAGATATTTTTTTAATTATTTAACACATGCTAATCATAATTTTTTGGAACACTTATAAATGCTTTAAGTGTGGTGTGTGTTGTATATATTAGCCCATATAATTTTTTTTCAGGAAGAAGTTGTTTTGTACATAGTTCTCATAAGGAGATTTAAAATCTATCCACCGGCTTCGTCTGTCAAGCTTCACACATTGAATTCTCTCATCATGTGCACATAAGTCTCCACAGGCTTCTCCACATTCTACATACCAGAGGGTGTATTGGCACCCTTTAAATTATCCCTAGTTGTGAATGAGTGCGTGGATGCAAACATGCATGGTGTCCTACGATGGATTGCTTTCCCATCCAGGGTATAATTCCTCCTTTAAGTTCAGTGTTTCCACTCTGGATCCACCACCCTGACCATGCTAAACCATGCTAAGTGATCCTAGTGGACTTTAATAAGATACTTGCAAAAATGCACTGTGTAGTTTCTTCATAAAGACACGACAGCCAGGCCTTTAGTTTTATATGGCCCAAATCCTAGGTTTGCATAAATGCAGGGTAAAGTCGAACTAGAGTGACTGTGACTGGTGGTTTTTATACCAAAGTGATTTGGCTTTTTTGTGAGACCAAGTGTAAAGTTCAGAAAGATGCACGTTCTTTAAAGGTTCTTTGTTTGTATGCCTGTTTATTGTTTCTGTGGCCTTCTGACTGGAGAGCTAAAGCAACTATATCAGGCAGATATAATTATCCCTTTAATTCTTGTGAATTTTTTAGGCACTCTCGTGGGTTAATCTGATGACAAACTGCCACAGATATTGCGACTCAATTAGAACTCAGTCCAACAATGAAAATTAAAACATCACATTTTGGCTTTCCAAATGGAAAAATGGCCCTTTTTGTTGTACTCTTCCCAGGTTCAGCAGGAGTGAGCTTGATTTGTAGACTTTTTGATAGGGTTTAGGGAGAGGAGACAGAGTTCCGCTGTCGTCTCCTTGAGAAGCACAAGCAGGTTGATCAAGGAAAGCAGAGCCAAGGCTGGAATCAAATTGAGGCTATAATTCTCCTTTTTTGTGTGTGTTGGCCATGACTCTGGGTCTGGAGAAGGTAAATTGTCTATCAGGATGCTGTGCTGGAATAGACAAAGTGTTTTTTTTTTCATCTGGGACAAACAGCATTTACTTTTCTTTTTACTTTTTTTTTTTTTTATAAACTCCTGCCTCTCTGTTCTGTACAGACTTGAAAAGCCAGGGTACAGATGCTAACTTTACAACCTGGAGGACAACACAGGAAGCTATTTAATGCTGCACACATCTGCAAGCAATTTAAAAGAATTCAGTCTGAGATCTCTGAGTTCTCTGAGTGTGTGTGTGTGTGTGTGTGTGTGTGTGTGTGTGTGTGTGTGTGTGTGTGTGTGTGTGTGTGTGTGTGTGTGTGTGTGTGTGTGTGTGTGTGTGTGTGTGTATGTGTGTGTGATGAGAAATCTGGGTGTAAACCTTTGGGGTCAAAGGTCGGGACATGTTGACAGTTCATGTGAACCCCCACTTTGAAAAGCTTGAGGCAGCATCTTTTTCTTATATTGTGAATCTGAAAATAGATTTTAATCTCAGAAGGTCTGTAAATCCAATATTAGAGGAGCTCCTAGGAGAAAAATAATTAATCACATTTTTATGGTGTGAATAGAATGAGAAATGTGTATAGTCTCCTCTGTGGTGGTGAAGGTCTTTATATATGATTGATAATATTTGTGGTGGAGTTGGCATGGTAACACAGAAGTTCAGTAAAAAAGAGCATGTACATCTGTTAAATGTGACCGTGGACATTTAGGTTTTGTATTTTTTTACAGGGATAGATTGAGGGTTGATCCTAATCCAACTGTACAAATGACAGGCTAATCATTTGTATGAATGGAATCTTTCTTTTCAACGTTTTTCTTCCCATTGTACTCTTACCTTTGGCTGTGCAACCTTTGATCTCTTTGTTTTCAGTAGTATGTCACAAAGTATAAATGTTCACTTTGCCTCAGGCAGTTTCATTGAGTTCAGTTTAACTTTATTCTTGTTATTTTTATACAAATTGTAGAGGTTAACAAAAACGCTTTCTTGGGTTAGCGCAGTTTGTGTAAATAGTGCAATTAACAACCGAAGGTAAAGTACAAATAACTAGACCATAAAAGAAACAAAGAACATTACATTTAATATAGACTGGATCTACAGAAATGAAATGATTTAATAATAAAGAATCCAATATAAAAAAAAAAGAAGAAGAAGAAAAAAGGGAAATTTTTTGCCTATTGTTCAGTTTCCTAAGAAGACCTTCAGATGACCTTTAGAAAAATCCTCATAGATAAACTCCCAGGACATGCCAGTGGGTCCAAACATAACATTCCTGAGTCATGTAAATACACTCCATTTCTATTAGTTTCATGGTACTTACAGAAGACTTTGACACAGCTCTTGCCAGACAAGGTTTTACTGCAAATGTCACCAATCTTCTGGCTGTCTGCACACACAATATTGTCCATGCAAAACACAAAAAATTATTTCAGCAGCTAATATAAAGCATGGATTTAATTCAGTTAGATGCACAAATATTCAGTTTTAATTAGTGATAAGAGCGCAGCAGGGAGTACATGTATAAAAGGAATATTTATAGATAGACCCCAATGTAGACTTTTTAATATTGTATACATTTATGATGTTATGATTTTTTAATTAAAAAAAAAACTAAAAAAAAAACAAAACGTTTTTTGCATGGGATAATATAAGAGCAAAAGGGCATAAGAGGCCCTTGTTTGCTAGGAAATTTTCCAGATTCCTTGCTGTATAACCTAAAATCCTGAGGTTTTTCTCTTTGCTTTTGCATTTATTTTCATTTTAAATAATTGTGAAAAGTGGTAAGCGGTATTAGAGCATCATGGAGAAACTTCTGAACTGCTGGATTTAAAATTGAGCTTTGGTCAGACTGCCAATAGCCAAGAAAGACATTTAGTGCAAGTGACAGGATGACTGTGAGTTCAAATCCCAGCACTGCCAGAAAACCACTACTGGATACTTGAACAAAGATCTTAACTCTTTATCTTCTCAGCTGTACATATGCATTGGAATTCTTAGTCATCTTGTGTTTAAATGTTAGAAGCAGTTTGGCAGAAGTGACATCCATCTACAGATCTGCATATTGAAAGAACATGTTAAGTCTTAGAAGCCATTGCTTCATCACATTACGTATACATTACAGCACACAGAAATTCTTTCTTCACATATCCAACTTTGGTGGTTGAGGTCAGAGCGCAGTCAGCCATGATACAGCAGCCCAGGAGCAGTGAGGGTTAAGGGCCTTACTCAGGGGTCCAGCAGTGGCAGCATGGCAGTACTGGGGCTTGAACCCTGATTCTCTGATCAACAACCCAGAGCCTGGGATACAGCCCAAGTGGTTAAGGCTCTGGGTTGTTGACACATTTAGACATCTTTATTCACCTCCAGTGTCCTGATGTGTCCTGTCCCCATTGTACAGCCAGATTACATTTATGTTTACATTCATGTCATTTGACCGATGCTTTTATCCAAAGTGACTTACAAATGAACTCATAATTTTATACATCTGTCATCTAAGGAGTGCTCTGGTTGTCATTTAAAAGTTTGACTAGATTTTGTTTAACTGTAACTAATAAAAATTCTGATAATGATGATTAGAAAATATAAAGTAGTCTAATAAACAAAAAACTAGTCAGACTAGACTTGTTTTTAACATTTTTAGCATTTCTGTCTAAAAGGAAGGAAAAGAAACAAGGAAAAAATATAAGTGAATTTAGAAATGCTTTCTATTCATTCTTTAATGAATAGAGTAACTCTTTTTTTATTAGAACAAGATCTCTAGATCTCTCACAAAAGCCCAAAGTGTTAATAACTCTAACTAGGCACTTGTAGCACACTATGTCTTCCTGGCCTGCCAAATCACCTGATATTATCTGTGGATAATTTTGCATCGTTCCCCAGTCTGTTCTCTCAGCATCGTCTGTGTGGTGTGAATGAACGTGTGAATTGTTTGTGAATTATGTGTGTGTGGGTGTGTTTGGTGCCCAGTGTTCTTGGGATTGGCTCCAAAACCTCTGTGAATCTGACCAGGATTAAAGCAGTTTCTGAAGATGAATGACTAAATACAAGCACCATTTATGAGTCTTTATTTAAAGGCTTAAGAGGTTTACCTTGGCTTTATAAAGCATTCATTCAGTTTTGTTAGGATAGCAAAGAGACCAGTTATTACGTTGTACAAATATTTAGATCTGTTTATTTAATTGCTGATCTGTGTCATCTTGTGTGCTCTGTAACAATAACAGTGATTAAAGTGTAATTAAACATACTGAACTCTCCATGTTTAAAAAACCTTGACAAGTATTTTATGTGAATATTCTGTTTGAACACCATTTCATGTTTAGTTCTTTCTTTTTATTTCTGACACCATATATTTTATTTAACTGATACCTTTTACTTTATTATATCCTTTGTTTGCAGTGTACAGGTGGTGTGGGGAAAAGGTATCCATGGGATCTGTTTCAGAGAATGTAAAGTCTTTAATGAACTAGCAATATGGCTAAACTCTTTTTAAAAGAGAGAAATTCTTTTTGAAAAGATAGAGGTGTAAACTTAAGCAGCAAGTGCACTTTTTTGGAATTGCCAGTCCTCCAGGTGTATGGGTTCAGACCCCCATAGCCACTGCTTCATCACCAGTGCATCATTAGGACTGAGAGCTAGATAGCTGAAAAAGAAAAACAGTGAGAGAAAAAGATCCAAATGCCATTAATGTCTCTTGCTCTCACACTTATTCACTTTAAATACCGTAATCTCTGAGCTGTATACCGTGTGAGCATTTTCTAACTTAACCTTTGATCTAAAATTCATTCAAGCCTGTAACCTGTAAGTCCACCATTCTTTGTTTCTCACACGTGCGCTACCCTTTGGCTTTTTTTCTCAACCACATAATGATTTAGAAGAACAGAAGGGGTTAAACAGGGACACAAGAAGAGAAAATGATCTCAATTTTTCAAGATGTTATCAGGCTGGACTCTTGTAGCTGCTAGCTGCATTTTTAATGTGTCTGCCTGTGCCTGTTCTATTCATAATACTAAATAAAAGGTCAGAGTAATTAGCATGCTTTTACCTCCCGTCCTCATATCCCCAACCTTCCACTGGATGCTTGATATTGTGGTCTTCGTGGACTAGATGTAAATGCGGTTGAGCTCTGGGAATTTGATTCTTTGCTTGCTTTTTTTTTTTGGAGAATACATCATTTTGTGTTCTTATACTTTTTTGACACGCGAGCATGGATTGAGAGGGGACCAATTAGGACCTCATTTGCACAGGACCCAGAATTTTGTCAAATATTTCTGTGAATGTTTCTGTCACTGAAAAGGGCATTTTAGAAGTGACTCTGTTTTTGTTTAAATTTGGGAAGTATTAAAGTTACAGGAAATAGTAATACTGTCTTCACTCTAATTGGAGATGCAATCTGCTATCAATATTATAGAAGATATATATTTTACTAGTTATGGAATTTATATTAAAGTTGTCAAGCATAGCCGTTGCATTGATTACGCATTATAAACATAAAAATCGTGTTCGTTTTATTTGACCCCATGAATCTATGCATTATTTGATTTTTAAGATTTAAAGTGTTTATTGTCATATGCACAGTAAGGAAGCAATACAATACGCAATACAATGAAATTCTGTCTTTGCTGTCCACAGTGAATGCCCAACAAGTACAAAAAAGAAACCATTAAAAAATTTAAATTAAATAACAAATCAAACACATTAATACAAACATAGTTTAAAATAAAAGAAACTATGCAGCATATATAATATGTAAATATATATAATGTATACTGTTATGTACAAGTGTACAATGTTGACATAAAATATCTATACTGTATATACTAAATATATACTGAGGCGTAGCAGCTGAGTAATAGCAGCAGCAGTAACATTAACAATGTGCAAATTAAATGCGACTGTGGATAATTATAGAAATGGCATTACACTTAGCAGTACTGTATGCAGTGAGAGATTAGTTTGGTAATAATTAAATTAAATTACTCTGTGATTAGATATTTAGTTAGGTGCCCTGTAACACCAACATTAACCAAAACTAGTGGCTAGTATTAGATCACAGATGACAGGATTTATTTATTCTTTTTTCCAGCAGGCACCTCAACTTCATACCCTTCAGATTCCACAGGAAAGGGGCAATTTCCTGAATGAGACCACAAACTATGGTCAGAGGAATGAGGGATGGGCTGTGGGTGTGTGTGGTTGTTGCTAACTATTAAGAGAAGAGAAATGGAAATCTCATTCACACTTTCATTTTCAGGTGCTGGTAGAGACCTGTGTAAGGACTGAACCAATGTGTGTACTGTACCACTAAAACTCTGCACTCTCTCTTCTTCTAGGTTAAATGACCTTGTTTAAATGTCATATTCTTATTTCTTGAATTTACCACTTACTGTGTACTTATTTTCATTATTAGCCTCTGTGGAGAATCTACCAGAAACTAAAGTGGCTAAATATTTTCTATACACATATTTAATGTTACAGTTTACTTGTGGTAATGGTGACTAGCTTTGTATTACTTTGCATTAAGAAGAAATAAAAACGGTTAAAGGAATTAGTAGAGTGAGGTCTATACAGATCATTATCTATTACTAAAAATATTGTTGGCAATTCAGGTTTTCTTTATAAGATTAACATATACTGTTTACTATATGGGCACATCGTATGTTTCATGGTTCATTTTTTGTTAAACTGTCCGAGAGGTTGATAAGCCTCTGGCACATACAGTATTCAAACACGTGTGTTACAATTTTGCTCTGAATTTAACTAAACCGAAATAAATTTGTTTGATATGAGATGATTGAAATGTCAGAATTTTACTGAATTTGTGTGTGTGTGTGTGTGTGTGTGTGTGTGTGTGTGTGTGTGTGTGTGTGTGTGTGTGTGTGTGTGTGTGTGTGTGTGTTTGTGTGTGTTGCAGCATCCATGGTTACAGAGAGCGGAAAAAAAGGTTGTCTTAAGCTGAAAGTTTTTGTCAGACCAGCAAGTAAGTGCCACAGTTACATGATACAGTGTTGACTAAATGTATTTATGGCAAATGCTTACCCTGACTTCTCACAGCAAATTGCCTATTTAATGTTAAACTATTACTTTGTAAATAATGGCAGTGGCTTGCATCACAGTGTTTGTTTTCTCTGAGTTCTTCTTTGGTGGGCTGGGAGAGGCATCTTGGGGTCGCTAACTTGTTTGGCTTCTAATGTTTTTCTTACCTCTTCTGTTTTCTAGACAGCTGCGTGAAAATCATAGGTGTTCATGATCGAGTGTTTGATGTTAATGACAAAGTAGACAATTCATTAGAGCCAAGAGGTTAGTATGGCTTGGTTTCTCTTCCTGTTTTTTTTTCCTTCGATTTTCTTTCTGTTCTGTGTCCTTGTCCTTGCATCTGTGCTCCAGCCCCTTTTCAAAAATAGAGCATGTTTTCACATTCCAATGCTCTGCATGTGCTGTTGCTGATTTGATGGTTTATAACTGATTATCTATTTATTTGTTAACTATTGATTAATTGTCTACAGTGTATGTGACTGTCATTTTTATTTAATTGACATTATATTGATAGCATCGAGATAAGTACATTTTATTGCAACCCCATCTATATAAACATTCAGTGTCAGTGAGTCTCCAAATATTCCCAAGAACTTGTTATAGTAATTATATAGTGTATATGTTGTTCTGGAAAAAGATAATTGATGAAAGTACAAATAGTACAACAGGTGTGCTGTGTTTAACTGCAAAACGGCTGTTTCGGTAAAATGTCAAGCTTTACTGGATCTGTAAACATGGGTATAAATCGAAAAAACAGTAGACCAGATGATGATTACTGTACATGAAACGTGAAAAAATAGATTACACTTAGATAGATTACAATAGATACACATTTACAAAATGTAATTTCATTAATTTATTTAATGTAAAAACAGTGGTGTAAGCTGAAAAACCAACAAACACATCAAAAAATGAATACATACTATACATACATATAATTATGAAAGAAAAATTTCCATTAGTTTAATTTAAGAAAAAATGACTTGTTAATGCCAGTGTTTTAGCCACGTTAGATTTTCACTGCTTTCTTGCTTTCTACTTGTGTGCATACTACAGGGACATGTGGTACCTTTAACCATGCACATCAATACACACTCATTTACATTTTCTCTCTTTTTTTTTTTACATTGCAGTTAGTGAACCGTAAGGGACTCAGTTTGAGCACAACGTATGCATAAATATAAATAGTCATATCTTGAAGTCTGCATATTAAAGGCACTGTGATTGATGACAGTGGTGTAAGTTGAACAGGTGTTTCAGAGAGCACATTTGCCCAAACCATACACACGTGTGTGTGTGTGTGTGTGTGTGTGTGTGTGTGTGTGTGTGTGTGTGTGTGTGTGTGTGTGTGTGTGTATGTGTATATGTGTATGTGTATGTCAGCATGGAACTATGGATTTATTAGCCTAGGTACCTAGGGAGTGTGTAGAGGAGCTGGTTACATGCATGCCTGCCTGTCTGATGCTCTACAAATAGAACCAGCCAGCAAACTTCTCCATCTGCACTAGCATATTTGTCTCTTTGTATTCTACACCTGTTGCTATTGCCTTCTCACACTATGGAACTGTGGGCCAAGTTCTTTCTGATTTTTAGAAACATCACAGGCTTTGATAATAACTCTTTTGAGCTGAACATCATACAGATAAATATAATAATATCATATAGTAATCAAATTTTAACTGGAATTTCAGGCAAAAAAGAGAATACACTGAGTCAAATTGTGGTATCAGAATAAATGGGTATATAAAGAATAAAAGATATAAATTGATACATAGGCACTGCTGCTTAATCAGACAGTCTAGAGCTAGTTATTAGAATTAAACCTTTTAATTAGTAATAAAATCCCAAAATACAGATTAACATACTGAATAGTATTTCCCGACATATTTCTCTATCATCGACAGCAAAAATCCCAAATTCTGTAGCTTTATTAATAATATGTTTCATTTTATTTATAAAGGTCAAACAACTGTAGACTAATATAAAGCATTCTATTTATCAGTTATCTTAACCTGATGCAGTCACTCTTAAATCAGCTTCATCGTCACTCTTAATTCAACAGAGTGGAATTAATCACTGACTGATTCACTTAGAGATATTCTCTTAAATAATTTCCCATATTTTTATTTTATTTAATTTTTTTTATAAATGATTCAAAACATTTAAACCTTTGTCTGTTATCATCAAGATAGTGCAGGTGTGTTGCAGGTTATTGATATAAACTAATTAACCATAAAATGAATTAAACCATAAAATGCACCAAATCTTAGCTAGAAAGTTTTTAGGTAGAAAGGTATTCGCTGATTCTGTTCAAATGATGGAAAGATATTCTAGGCAAGATGGGAAAATAAATAAAAATAAATATAGAAGTGATATACACAGATGTAGATTTCAAATGTGCTTTAAATTAGGGATCCCAATTTTGGCCAAAGACCCATTTTTTTGGCTGTTTTACCAGCAGAGTGTCACATACATAAAAAAATAAAAAGGGGATTGTAGTATTACTAGTCTCTTAATAGTGTGTGTATTTACAATGAGGGGTGAAATGTCTTCAGATTCATTTTAAATACTTCCAGTGCATATATCCAACTTTCAAAGTTTACACACTTATTGTTTTTTTTTGTTCTTTGACATTGTACTTATAAACAAAAGAAGTATGTTTTCACAATTATAAACAATGACATATTAATCAAAATATAAAATAATTATAAATTAGATTTTAGATATAAAATCTATATTTGTTTATTAATATAAATACTGTATTTAAAATATTTTATTTGAATAAAGAAGGAGTTACACATATAACCCCAAGAGCACAATACTCGGAATAGTATGGAGGTGGGAGCATCTAGATATGAGACAGTAATAATATAGTAAATAGTATATAATATATAGTAACCGGAAATATCTCTGCAAACAGTACATGACATCAACAGAAACATTAATAGAGAAATGCACCAGCGTGCAACAGATGAGTATTCATTTTCAAGAAACTGAGGAGGAGATGGATGGTTCAACAAGATAATGGCCAAAAAAACACAAGGTAGAATAAAGAGTCTCCTGACATGAAACCTATTAGAGATGTATGGATGATTTTGAAATTGCAGGTTTCCCATGTTACCTTGGTGAATATAAAGAGCATTTGCCATGAGGAATAGACCAAAATTAAAACACAAAAACCTAATTACTTCATTCATTATGAATTGAAGATGTAATTGCTAACAAGTTTGCAACGGCGTATTAATGTCCTTAATTTGTGGTGTCTAAAATTCCCCCCCCTATCATTTACATTTTGATGCTTGCACTAGGTGGTGAAGGTATTATGTTACCTGTATGTGCTGCCCAAGACTTATTCTTGCTACCAAATATGCCACAATTAAATTTGAGCATTGCTCTAAACATGGACAAATAATAATTTTTGAAGGATACAAATGACTAAAAAGAAGGAATAGACTTGTTAATGGCAAAGACACTGACCTCACTGGCATCAAGCTCTTCTTTTTAAACATATCTTTGTTTATTGCTTATGAATAGACTGTATTTATTTTTCATATTTATAATAACACATCCAAATGAAGCAGATAATTACCCTGGAAGTATTTTTTATAAACAAGTGTCTAAACGTTTTTCCCCCCGACAGTAAATAACTGAGATGACGATTAGCCAGATTGGGTATTTGAAATAAATTTTGCAATTTACATTTTACATTAAACACATCAAGGAATAGGAAAAATCGAAGTGTCTTAATTGTAGCAAAATCTAAACCATTTTTTACTATTTTATTGCATTCCTTTATGTTTTATTCCAACATGGAGCTAAGCACTTATCTGTTTACTTTTCAGATGACACCAGTCATGAATCAGCCGAACCATCTCGGAGTGATACAGCTAATTCGGGACATCGGCCCTTGATGGCACGTCCACTGATGGCTTTCTTGCTGTTCTGCATTTCTGCACTTCTCATCTTATAGCCCCGAATGTCCTTCCTGCAGACATGTCCCAGCAGCCCCTACTGCTCCTTGCCCAAGAAGCCACAAGGCATCTACAGGCGAGGACTCCAGGCCACAGGATTCCTCTGAGACTCTCCAAGAGCACTACATTTGGCCCCTTTTCCAAATATTTAAGTGGTCCTTTATAAAGAAGAAAAGATTGATTAGTAGTGTGAGGGAGAAAAGCTAATCTGGCCTTTAGAAAATCAGCGGAGAACTCAATCAAGTTGTAATGCTTGGGATCCATGCCAAGTAGCCAAGTTTGAAAAACTGTGGTTTTAAGTGGTTTTAATTAAAATAAACATGTCTAAATGTCTACATAAATGGTGTTCCCTGGTACAGATTTATGAGACATTGGAAGGCTATTTGTCTGTTTGTTCCTGTTGGCTTTTTTTCCCCACCACATAAAAATTAGGAAGATCAACAGATCTAAATTTGAAACTGTGTAACTGTGTATGTCCAGATGGCTGGAAGTCTGGAGATTGCACTCAAAGGGAAATGGCTGTGTATGTTTGTTAATTGACATAATGTTAAATTGGAAATAAGCAGGAGGTGAAACATTTATTCTCTGCAAACAAGGGACTTAACTTAGTACAACCACAACATTAAAACAATGCTTTTGTATTCTGTAGGATAAACCTACTGCAGCATAAATAACTCTATTTTTCCTGTTGGCTTTTATCTATTGATATAAAATAGCAACATTAACAAATCATAAAAACTCCTGGTGATAATGACTGAGTGTGCAGCTCTGTATATACGGCACCACAAGAGACTGCACATTATTTCATCCTAATTTTCTGGATGGAAATATCAGCGTCTCTTGGAGTCAGCTTTGCAAATAAGCTCCAGAGAACTAGGGAAAAATGTAGTTAGAAACTGAAAAGCATTGTAATATCAGCTGCACTGAAATGGCCATTAACTCTTGTAAAGTGCCCACATATTCTTATGTAACATTACCATTAACTTTGACACCAAATTTCTTTGTCAGCCTGCTGTTTGCCTTTTGCATGACAGCCTTAGATATGAAACGTGCTTTCGCCAGACCTGTGAAAAGAAGGCTCAGGCTTGTGTAAGACCAGACCGTGCCCAGTTACATCTCCAGTTTAAGTGACACTTTAATAAGGTTTCAATTTGGCTGGCATGCAGAGCCTATGCTGCCTGAATTTGTGCTATTGAAACTAGAAGGTTAATTGCATGGACAGTGCTGAGGTGACTCAGATTTCGCTGGGATTTTTTTTTTAACCTTGCGGTCACAGTGTGGGGTGAGTACACAAGCAACAGCTCAGACTTAGAGGTAGTGTGGTAAAGGCATGGGCAATTAAGTAGATGGCACAATAAACAATGGTGGGAACTTTTGAAATGGTCTGATATTGTGTAATTGTTTCTGCTTTTTCAATTCAGTACGTCTCAGTAGGCCTGTTTTTTCCCTCTACTTTTCCTTTCTGGGGTGCTGGAGAGGAAGTGCATTCCTGTTAGAGTGGTAACGGTTTGTGCAGAAAGACCACTTGGGGTGTTAAACTAATTTAGATGAGGAAAAATGCCACCATATGTGCTTAATTTCATGGTCCAAATCCAAAACTATGGAAGCCTTTGAAACTCTAATTCAATAGTATTTGTATACCTACCATTTATACTCTTGATTATAAAGCTTATCATACTTTATACACACTTTAAGCCAGGAAATAAGGCGCAATTACATGGATACTGTGTATCCTAAAGTAGTCAAGATGTCATTAAACAACTACAGAAAACATCAGCGACCACAGTTATTATTATTATTATTATTATTATTATTATTATTATTATTATTATTATTATTATTATTATTATTGATATGTGAAAGCTGTTGTATATAGTGTTTGATATGGAGGTATTCATTTGGTTAAAAACTTTTCTTATAAAAATCTAATAAAGTGAAAAAAAGATTGAAGAACTTGAAGTGAGCATACACATGAACATGATCTTCAGAAGCCAATGGAGCCAGTACATAACAAACGTAGATCTGTGAAGAGAAACCAACCGGCATCCGGAGCGTTTCATCTTTCACACGCCTGTATTTTCAGATCTCCTCCCACCATCAGCATCCATTGGAAGATTCAGTCAGAGCGCAGTGGCGGATTGTACGTAACTGGATTCAGTGATTTCGAGGTTGTCATTGTCTGAAAGCATTTCTTTGTCAGCTCTTTTTTTCCTCGACAGACTTGTCAGTTTCATTATGTGGCATGCGCATGAACTTGACAATGAAACACATGTTAGATAAAGTATTGTTTTTGCTTGTTCCCCTCCTTTTTGTCTGTATGTTGGTGACATAAAATAAGTGTTTCTCTCAAAGCTTGGTCCATCAAATTAGGAGCGTTGCACAGAAGAGTAGATGAGATGTTTCACCCACAATACCCAGCAAGATGGAGGATGACTGTATATAGCACTGTTATGGACTGGCAGCAAGGTTACAGGGATACAGCAAGGTTATGTTTTACTTTTTTCTAATAAGGAGAGTCTGCCCTCCATAAATAATTTATTTTAAACCATGGAAATTGTGTTACTACATGATAACTAGCTCTTTTTTCCCTCTTTGTGAGATGCAGCCTCTTTTGGTTGTCAATGAGGTGGCCTTTCCTGCCGTAGTCCTTAAATCATTTAAAATACCAAGTCTAGTGTTTGTACCATTCAGTCATTGCCACCTTTGTTCTGATTTTTAGCTATTGTTTTAGTTTGATGTTTATTCAATCCTTACCCTTTTTCTCATATTCTGGGGAACTCATATGTACATAAACTGTATATCAGAAAGCCCACGTGCTCCCGTTTTTTGTTTTGTTTTATTTGTTTGTGATTCTCATTTTTTCGTTGCATCTCTTGGTGCTGTGTTTGATCAGCTTTCACCACTGTACAAACAGGAACAGAATTTTGAATCAAATAATAATAAAAAAAAGGTCTGTATTTGTATATACATGTGTCTGAGCAACTATGAATAATGATTAAAGGAAAAACACATTGCTTTGTTGTTCTGTTCCATGCTTTTAATGGCAGCTAATTTATACCAAATTGTTGGTAGAAACATAGCAATTTGTTCATTTGGGAAAACTTGTCATTTTAGTGTTCATTTTGAACATGTTACAAAGGAATGATAGAACAAGACTGTACAGAGCAAGCTTGTGTTTTTGGCCTACAAGTAAAATCTATTTCAAATTATAATGTTGTATGTTATCAAAAAAAATGGTCGTAAATTGTTATTAATTGAAACTAAACTACAGGCTATTTTGTAATGGAAAAAATAATTCAGTCTTTATATTGATATAAAACATGGACATTGTTGTCTACTAAATATACAAAAATGAAAATTGACCATTATTCTCAGTGAGATTTAAAATAAAATTAAAATGGGCTTTTCAAAGCCTTTCATATGGACACTTTGGGCCAGCATATCTTGAAATTGTGTTTTGTATATACTTAGATCTGCGTTCAATATGTAGATCTAAATATAATAATTACTAGCTTCTGGGTATTGGTCATAACGTTGTTTCTGTTGACATAAGTCTAGCCCGATGAATTGTAACTTCAAGTCAAGCATACACCAAGTGTATAGCAACTGTATTTCACATGCACATTTTTGATTATTGAATATCAGCCAAAATGAAAATCAAATATTTTTGTAATTTCTTTTTGTGAAAACTGACATGACTATCACTGATAGCAAGCAGGTATCTACAGTCGGGTCTAGAAAGAAATCAGCCACAGCCTCATGTTATTTTCTATTAGCAATGGTGGTGCTGTGATTCCATCAAAGTCCACCTTAAGACAAAAAAATGCACCTTAAGACATTTGTTAATGATATGGATTTCAAATATGAAACACTTTTGTTTCAAATGACAAGAAGGGCTCAGCCCTGCTACCCTGATTCATTCAAAGGGTATAAGGTAGGACACTACAAAAAAGCATGGTGTTTGTTGAAAAAGGCAAAAACACGGGTGGGATCACAAGCACACCAATAAATAATTAACTTCCAGCAGACAATGGGATAATGTGTTAATGGTTTAGATAAATATCAAGTGCAAATTGTATAAGTGAAAACCTCATGGTGTAACAGAATAATCAACTGAAATATATAAATAGAATTACATTGGTACAAGTTAAATGCTTTGCTAATAGACTTCCGTAGAGTAATACAGTACACTTCAATATATACATCAGCCACACAAAGCTATGTAGCACACTCTACTAATAATGCTGCGCCATAGGGTACGGTGTCAATATACTGTATAGTTACATTCATGTTGTTCCATAAAGCCAGAAATTCTGTTCAAATGCAGAAACATCACATAAAATATTTGGATTCATTTAGATGTACTTAACTTTCCTCTGAACAGATGAAAATGCCAGTTTTGATGATACATCTAGTTTTTGAAAACCACATCAGAACAACTCTCCATTGATGTGAATGGAATATGATGTGAATGCCTCAATATTCAGTGATGTCCACAATGAGCTTCTTCCTGACATTCAGGGCACACTGCTGTGTGGAATCCATGTAAACTATCTGTGTATATCCCTCGTATCAGTCTAATCAACATCTGTGAGACAACTTAGTTGTTGTTGTTGTTGTTGTTGTTGTTGTTGTTGTTGTAATGTTTAATTAACCAATTAGAAGTGAACAAACATTGTTTAAAAGCAACGTCCCTTTGGCCTTTCCTATTTTTTACAGTTAAATGTGTAATTTCAATTGATTTTTAATTCCACAGCACTTTGATCAGTGGACATTGTCACAAAGCAGCTATACATGTATCTAAATGTAAATTTAGAATTTAAATGTAACCCTACTGAGCCAACTAGAGGCAATGGTGCCAATGGTGAGTTAAACATTCATTCCTCCTTTAAATATCTCTCCACCGTTTATTGTTGATTTACATGTGCACATTAAATGAATAGTTATTTAATCATCCATCTGTTACTCATACTATTTAAACCCCAGAATTTGCTGAATAAATTCCTTTCTCAAAACTTCAAGTCAAGCAATAAATGGCATGCTGTGACTTTATGTTGTGGTTCATTAGGACTAAAAGGTACCACACAATGGACATTTGGTTAATGATAGGAAATTTCAGCTGAGTGAGTGTTTCAGCATCTGTTTCCAAGTGGAAGTGGATGAATGTGCTGTGTGGGGTCTAATAAGAAACAGCACGGTGTTCTAATCCACAAAGGATTACACACAGTTTAGAAGTGCCATTACAAAATGCAAACAACCAGAAAGAAACGTTTTGGATTTTGCTAAAAAGTGGCTTTAAGCACTTTCTTGGCTTCTGGTAGTTCCGACCTGTTGCATAATAAAGATTTAATACCCACACTCACGATTTTAGATTAAATAGAATTGCTAATGCATTTACCCCAAATGTTTTTTGTTGTTGTTGTTGTTGTTGTTGTTGTTGTTGTTTTGTTTTGTTTGTTTTTTTTACATAAAATACATTTTACAAACATAACAATTATACAGTTATTCCATTTTAACAATAATATCCGTATTAGTTATTTATAATCTTTGGGCTTACTGGCAACTATGTTTGTTAAACTGGCTCCTTATCCAGCCATCATGTATTTCTTCAGGCAGATTGCTTCGGCAGGATCGGAAAGAAAATAAAACCATATTGTTTTGGTGGAATGTATTTATACCTTCATAACTGGAAGTATTTTATAAGCAGAAATACAAAATTTTGGATGTTTGACAGAATTTCGCCTGAGCAAAATTCTTCCTGTGGTGATTAACTGGTGGACTGCTATATTATATGGCACAAAGCAAATGAGGAAACAGGAATACAGAAAAATGACTCAGATACAGTAAGTACAGCTTCAGCTTTTCTGTGGTTGAGGTAGGTGCATTTTATGCTTCCTTTAGTTTTCCAATTTCACATCTTAGTGTCTAAATCCAGTCACTGGGTCCTATTTCATACACACAGTTTAGTTACAAAGATCAGATACAATATTAAAAGTAAAATATTGTAAAATACAATATTTTTTTTATGGTAAAATAGCTCTTATGATGATTTTTGTTGTTTGATTATTTGTTTTTTATTTGTTGGAATAATTTGGAAAAATCTTAAAAATATAGTTTCTTCTCTAATAAAAAACTAAAGTAGTAGATAACTGAAATATGTTTTCGACAAATGATGTCCAGATCTATAGTGTGACAACTCTGTTAATGCTCTGTTAATGATCATCTTAGTTTGATTTATCTTAAGGCAGCTGATATGACTCGTAAAGCACAATTCAAAAAACAAGAAGAGTGCAGTGTAATTCTGACTGCCCTAAAAGGGTATCTCAGTTTACCAGATATGGGGAAAAAGCAAGGAAAAAAGAAATTAGAAACACTCGCCCACTTTCCCATTTTCAGCTAAGGCCTCCATTAGATAAATGAAAAGGCTAAGACTGACCGTCCTGCTTTGTTTTGCTTGCTTGAGTGCCAGTAAAAGGTTTTTTCTTTCCATGTAATTTTTTTCTTCTTCTGTTGTCATGGCAGTAATGTGTGCACTTGAATGGAATGTTCTTCCTTCTACATCAAATTCAAACGTTGGTCAAAAAGACACATTCTTATTCTTTTTTTTAAAGTTGTTTTGAATCTTGCGTTTCGCTTGTTTTTATTATGCCATCATGTGAAGCACTTAAGATGCACTCAAGCACCATGTCTCTGCTGAGTTCTTGAGTGCTTCATTAATGAGTTGTGAAGTGCCTCATGGCATGTACCTGCATTGAACACATTTAGCTTCCTACATCCATTTAGTGGTGGCCACAGGGTACAGATTGAGCATTTGCAGGTCAGCAATTATTTGACAGTTTCAAAATATACAAATCCCATTCAAAGCTAAATACAAATGCTGTAAATACTGTTACCTAAAAAAATAGAAACATACATTTACGTTCAAATAGTTACGTAGTAGCGCATACAGTCTGAAACACTGCAACTATTTACACATGATCAGATTTACATGTTAGGGCAATCAGCACTAGTGAATAGAAAGAAAAATCCTCAAATGTCAAATATGCATATCATTGTTTGCTTGCTGTCCAATTCCCTAACAATGCATATGAATGTATGTTAAATGATTAATTTGTCTGCGTATTTACGCTGCAATAAACAGAGCAAAAATTAGCAGTCGAGTTTTCTCACTAATTGTGTGATGCTTAATAATTATTTTTTATTTTTGTTGTCACTGATATTTAAATATTGATTAATTCAGGATACTTCAGAACTGTTTACATTTCAGCTACTACCTGCGGTTGACATTAAGAACATTAATCGTGAAAGGCATTTTTTCTAAAGCAACAACAACAACTCCTATTCTACTAAGAAACAAGGACGTACTTCATCATGAGAGTAAGCCAGGATAAATAAAGCAGAATGAAATCTCAGATTTAAAGAACCTTAAGTGATACAAACGATCTAAAGATTTATCAGAAAACTTTCTAAACGCTAAACACCAATATTTCATACTGTAAAAGAGGCATACTGTATGATGTTGTGATAAAAAGGTTTTATTGTACTTTTCTGGGTGGATAAGACTGTCACCTGAAGACATTTGAGTATTGATCTGAATCAAAACTTTAAATGCCACTAATTCACCAATTGCTTTACTTTAGCGCATTGCTGTAGCAGCAATCATATTTCTTTTTGCTGGAAATATGTACTTGTGTATTTTGACTTGAATATTTTACAGGGGTTTATCTATATTTGAATGGATGAAGCGAAGAAATCCAATTAATTACGGTTTATTTATTTTATTTAATGCCCATCCAATTCAATATAATTCTTTTGCAAAAAAAAACTCATTAGCATAAAGTGAAACAAGACTATTGGTTTTTCTTTTTCTTTTTTTTTGTTTGTTTTTTGTTTTTATGGGGTATTTAGCCAAAGCAAGTTTCCAGTAGTATTTTCTAGTTTCTTAATAATCTAATTCTAATATGTTTTGCCAGAGAAGAAGCAAAATTAAACAAGTGTTGGTTGAGACAGACATGGCTAAATTTCCCTTCAACATTGTTCTCCAAAATTATTTCAGATAATATATTTCAAATAACTGAATTCCACAGATTTGCCAATGCAGATGTTGTGCTTGAATGCCATAAGTTTAGGAAAATAGTCTAAATTGAATTTTTATTCGCATGCAGTTTTGGCAGAAATCCTAATATGGTTAGGAGGCTATGGGCAACATACAAAATAGAAACAAATTTTGAGAAAGCTGTAACTATTGCTTGAAAGATTTAACATATTGAGTCCTTAGCTTCAGTGTATCAAAACAGAACTTGCCCCATGGAAACACTATTCTAAATTTAGCAATCTAACAGATCAGTATATCAGACCTGATTATACCCAACTGAAGTGAACTGACAGATTGAATTAGAATCAGTAAAAATGTTTGAGGTAGCACAAGCATAAAATTACTAAAAAGAATTTAAAGAGCATGCAGTACAAGAAGAAAGAAATTTCTCCTTTTCCCCTATTGCAAATAGTTATGCCACTGGGATAAGCCATATTCCCAGATTTTGGGGAAGTAACACTAGTTTGCCTTCTCTTTAATTGGAAACGACTGGGCTAAACATTCTTCATGTGTACTATGACTAATGGGTGTGGGGGTATGGGGGAAAATAAAGTTTGAAACTCACAATTTTCACATAATTCATTTCTGAAGGCAAAGTTACAGCATGGAATACTGCATGTCTAGTACTAGGGATCATCGTATCTTACTATTAGCAGTAACTGTGTACAGTATTGCCAACTGGAAAACGGTGGTTCTTTTATTCAAGTTCATTTCAAGTAGATTTATCACTGTGATTCAATCTCATATGCTAAAATAATAATGCTATTATACTTTACACAACATCACCCCATAATCTCACCTTAAAACATCAAAGCAAGCAGAGATAGGCAAAAAAACCCCAAAAAACATTTACTTCAATGCATACTTGATAAATAAAGGCTTTCTTCTCATGAAATATAGTATTTAAAATGGAGCAAGGAATAAAACATTTAATAAACACGGACGTACAGTAAGTAAAATTCAACATACAGTATGTTATGGTGTAGCTTTTCTTTAGATTTACTTTTGTTTAAACCTACAGACAGCCTTTACAGACAGATGGGATTAAATGTCATTACAGTCAGTTTTAAAGGCCTCCTCTGGAGATAATCAGGCTGTTTCAAAGAAGCAGTGTACTGTAGGTGAACAAAGTTGACATTAATTATAAATGATCCGTGCCACTTTTGTGGCAAAAATTTATATCAAACAAATGTAAACAAATCACAATAAGCACGTGTACAATGCACTTGTTACTTGATTGTAGTTGGCTGAACTGCACAACACTTACTGCTTTACTGGGAAACGTACTCGCTGGGAAAGTACATATACTGTACAGTATATTGGAATTTTAAATCCTTATTCTAAAAACTAATTAAAAGGTGTTATAGTAGTCCATATGGTCACCTAAATTTTATTTATCTTCATTTTTAATGTTACACTTACACTGTATTCATAGTACAAAAGATAAACCCTTGTGGGTTTCACACCATCAGCAAGTTAAGGTACAATTTAGCACCTTTTTCTGAGCGTGTAATATGGTACATTTCCAATAAAGAAACCTCTTTGACATTCACTTTTGAACAAATTTTGATTAAACCCTAACTCACTTCTCACACTTAAATATCCACACGCACAGCAGGAAAACCTCTCTTAGGTCACTTCTGAAGAATTTGTTTCCTGTTTCAAATATTTAAACTGTTCACTTGAGATGTTTCCTATAACTAACACCATGTTACTATTATGCCTAACCCCAGGCGTTACCCATATAACAAATGGCACACAAGGTAAGGGCATCTTATTTCTCCAAGCTGTGTCTGTGGTGACAGAGGGGGCTATTACACTTAATGAACAACATATTTCAGCAATTAAACTTTCTTTTGCCAATTGCCGTGAAACATGCAGTGGGTGGTAAGTACTAGTTGGCAGAATTTGTCAGCAAATTGCCTTAAAAGCAAATGAAAAAAAAATGCTATTTCTTATTTTTAAACAAAAATGAGTTAAAATGAGTTAAAATCTTTTTTCAGCACCGAAAGCCACCACTGCACACCATTATGCAGTGATTCCGAGTGATTCATTTTAGGACTTTTACTTAAACATATGCACATACACAATGGATCATCATTTCGGATCAGTATTAATAACTGGGTTTGTAATTTGTATTGATAATAGGATAGTCTCTCTATTTTCTACATCTCTGTCTACACTACTTTAATGAAAACCATAAAATGATCCGGGTGACATTTCCCTTCTTTAACTGTACTACTGTGTATGTTCAAATGTGCAAACTGCATAACCAGGATATTCATTCTAGTTTTAACATAAAGTTGATCTCATTGACGTTATTAACTGTTGGAGTGAACTGATGGAGTACAAAACTGTTGGTGTCGATTACAGTCCAAAGCCACCTCTATGGTTTCTAAGTAGTACCATTCAAAGCAATCCTATTTTGTCTGGAAAAGACACCCTTCAAACCGGAAACAACTGGAGCAGTTTGCTAATGTGGACTGGGCCAAAATACCTGCTGAGAGGTGCAGAAGTCTCATTGACAGTTACAGGAATCATCTGATTGCAGTGATTGCCTCAAAAGGTTGTACAACAAAATATTAAGTTAGGGGTACCATCATTTTTGTCTAGGCCTGTTCCATGATTTTATTTTTTTTAGATAATTCCGTTGAAGCATGGTTGAAAAGCAATGTCTGACTTTCATTGGTTAACATTCATATAATTTTTTATTTATTTTTACTTTTGTCAGATTAAAGTTTTTTTCTTTGACCATTGACCATCATTTTTGTCCACATGTATACAGTACCTCCGGGCTGTCCTCATGGGGCCATCCTCAGCAGCAGTGAGAATACCAACTGGAGCATCAGGATGGATCAGACAGGTCTGGAGAGCAGAAGGGGTCAGGATCACTTGTATCTCGGTGGGACAGAGAGAGAAAGAGATGCAGACAATTAGTCAATGGTGAAGTTGATAATAAGTAGACTCCGGGAAACTAGCTATAACTGAATGGACATGATGTTAACCAATTATCGTGTTTTTAAATTTTTTCAAATACTATAGACCTATTACACAAGCAGTTGTTTATGAAAACTAAATAGGAAGTCCAGTTTTCCCCTATAATTTCATTAGAATGCAAAACTCAAATATGTTTACTAGGGTGTCGATTTTATTCAAATTCAATTGGTCAAATTCAATATTTAGCAATTAAATTAATTCAATATCATACTGCAATATCATAGCTGTTTGTTCATTTACATCAAACTGTATTTAGTGGACAGAGAAGCCCTTGTGAAAATAGCTATTAGAGAAAAGACTTTTTCCAACGAAAACTGTATGTCTCTCAAATGATATGACAACAATATGTTTATGTCAATACTTGCCATTTTCTCACTGTCAAGTGATGAGAGATGAAATGGATGCAGGTGCAATAAAAATGTTTATTTAAAGGTCAAGCAGACAAATCCGAAACGTGATTCACAATCAAAACACAAAACAGGCAGAGGTCGGGCGATCAAACAACAGTAGAAGGATAATCCAAAATACAGAGAGCCAGAAACCAGAACAAGATCAATACATATCATATAGCAACACATACAAAAAAACACGCTCAGCTAAGGAAGCAAAACACTGCACACAAAGCATAAGGGTTTAATACAAAAAATAATTACGAGGATAACTGAAAGCAGGTGAGAGCAATCAGGAAACTAAAGCAAAACAGCCAATAAAGCGGAGGAAAAAAGGGCAGGAGAAGAACATTAATAAAAAGGCCAATAAGGCCATAAACTGAGTGCAATCAACTACTGCAGCCATGATTATCTCATTAAACAGAACTGTACATGGTATCAACATGCATTCCAGCATTTCCACAAAACTGGCCATAACCACAAAAATACTGGTACATTGGCATTTTAGTGATGTCACATGTACATTACAGACACGTTATCCCACACAAAAAAATCCCAAAACCAACACAACGTAGACATGTGACATGTGACAAACCTTTGGGTGAATAAGGAGAACTGTATTATGGTACTTAGTAATGTTCATGAGCATGTTAAAACCCAAAATAAAAGGAATCATTAAGCTACCACAACATAGATATATGACATCAATAACAATTGACTAACTAATGAGAATTAATTTTGGTTACGTCATTTGCATGTCACTTGCACGCTGACTTCTAAAATAATTGGAATCAAGAAACTACCACAACATAGACATATGACATATTATACTGCTCATCTAACTGAGGAGAATTGCACTGTGGGTATTCTAGTGACATCACATGTATGTGTAGAAAATCCATTTTAAGCAGCTGCATTATCTGAGCCTGAATACCGGTAATGTTCCCTGTGAATGCCAACTCTGAATACAGCCATGTACAGTATGTCAAATAATAATGAGCTATTTGAGATTAACGGGGGTTGCAGTGTTACACAATCAGCAGCCTGTCAAATCTGTATGAATATTTTGCCTTGGCATCACTGTGCAGGGTGTTTTTTTCCCTTGTGCTCATTGTTTCAGGGATAGGCATGAAAACCATTATAACCTAGTTACTGAAGAAGCTGTTAGAAAACCCAATTAAACAGATAACTGAGGAACGGGCATGTGCATGTGGGATTGGGTTTGTTTACTTACAATTATATTGTGAACAGCTTCAATTGACCTTTTGGCTCCGTTCAACTATTAACATTTGAACGTTTAAGTTGTTTTCTAAAAACTATTCTTTTAAAATGTGACTGTATTGTATGATCTTTTCAATGGCCCCATGATGCAAGAATCAACCATTTATCACCAGATCTACTTAGATTTGAATCCTTTTGTTGCTATTCATGAAAAACTATCATTTATAATTTGTTAGTCTCTGTTGTCTATTTTTTCTTATAGATTGGAGTATTGTATTGCATCATCTATAGTTACAGTAGTTTATGTAAAATATGTTTTAAAAAACAAAACTTGAGGTGACTTAAATTTTACAATGTGCATACTTCTGCTGTTCTTCCTCAGTGACACCATGAGGGTTTGCTATTCAAAAAAAAAATTCTATTTCACAGTTTGCTGGCCTAAACCAGTTGAGGACCTGCAGAAGTGTAATCAAGAGAGGATTTCACCTGGATTGCATTTGTAAAAGCAAACATCCGCAGTGCCAAAGCTGCAAATTCATTTTATTTCAGGGAACTTTACAGCAGTCACAGTCTGAAAAATTAAATATAAACAGTAAAATATCCCATGTTCATGCACTGTTTGCATATACAGTACTGCATATACTGTATATACTAATCAAAGATCCACCAGTGGGTTCAAGCAGATTTAGAGATATATCCTGCTGAAATGTCATAGTTGACATTTCAAACCAAAATGACAGAAGACTGTAGCTGCGAAGTGATGTCTTGATTGATGTGAATATAAAATCTTTAGTATCCAAAAGTCTCTACATCTGTAACTCTACTTTCTTGATGTACATGTGATGTACATGTCTTTTGTCCAGACAAAAACTTCTGCCTTTTTTGCTCAATGTATATTTAATTTCTCACAGGTATATATGAAACGCTGCTGGAGGTGTCCACAGGGATTGGGTGGAAAATATATGGAGATGTTGAAATTATTCTCATGGCTGGATCAGGAATCTGTGGCAATACAATTACATGCATGACACCAGATATATTAACACAAGTTCAGGAGAAATGACTCCATGTGCATTTACAATGAGAAAGCAATTATGTAGAGAATGTTTTGTTAATTAAGTTAAAGTAACGTTTCCCTGTGCATAGAGACTTAGGGAACACACTGTACTGTAGCTTGGGAGAGGCTCCTGTGGTTCAAATTCATAAGAGCCTTACACAGAGTCTTTCATAGGACTAAAATGTGTGTGTGTGTGTGTGTGTGTGTGTGTGTGTGTGTGTGTGTGTGTGTGTGTGTGTGTGTGTGTGTGTGTGTGTGTGTGTGTGTGTGTGTGTGTGTGTGTGTGTGTGTGTGTGTGTGTGTGTGTATGTGTGTGTGTGTGTGTGTGTGTGTGTGAATATATATAGAAATGATCTATGGAATGATGTTAGATTCCAACATGATAACAGACCATGTCGCAAAGCAAAACTCATCTGAAGTTGGTTTACATTACAATAAGTTCATTGTTCTTCACTTGCCTTCCCAGTTAATGGATCTGAATCCAATATATTTGGGATGTGGTAGAAATTGGGATTTGCACCATGAAAGGACATCACACTTTCATGCAGGAATTGTGTGATGGTTTTGAATCCATTTCCATATACATAACTTAGGTATGTTTTTTTTTCTACTAAAATAAATGCAATATAAAAACCATTGCTCTTCATTGCTCTTCTCTAGAGAAATATAAATTTTCAGAACTGTTACTTCAATTTTTGGTTATGATGAATGTACAGTACAGAGGCCAATATATGTGGAATTTGTATGAATATTAGGTTACCCAAAGTAACACTGATGGATTATGTGGTTTTGGATATTGGGAAATTTTAGGGAAGTGTCTCACAAATTCTCTATTTAACATTGTGTGTGTTGTGTTTCAGCAAAAGTATATCACAGTAACACTTACTTTGAAAGAAATTATTTTTCATTTGTAATCCAGTAAATCAGTAGCATATGTATATGCTTACTGTATGTGAACCAACAGTAATATGACACAGAATACATTCCCAAAATATGTCAGACATCATTAAGCATCAAAAAGGTGCATTCAGTCACTATTTATAAGTTCTGAATCTCTCCAAGACATGAAACAAAGCTGTATCAACATCATTAAAATCTAAAAGGGAAAATTAAAGAACAGGATTAAATGTTACTGTAAGGGTATCTTTTGAAGCGTTTGAACAAATAATTGCTTATTTCATTCAGTTGAATTGAATTCTTTTGCCCAGTAATATTTCTTTTGAGCTGCTTCCACTCAGCTATTAGACACACTGATACCAAGTATGCCAATCCTAGAGCTATGATTTTAGCCCACCACATATTTAAACATGGTTATTTTCTCTCATCCGTCCTATGATTTATTGGGCTAAAAAGCTTTATGGTGTACTTTCCACTGTATTTAAATGAATGTCACACTTAGACATGAGATCTCTCTTTTGGATCTTCCACTCTGTTTTTCATACATAGCAAAAGGAAGTATGGCATGTTTCCAGTGGCATAGGCAAGAGAGAACGAATGTATTTTGTTTGGCGCCATAACTGGTCCAGCTGAAATTAGCTGTGTATAAAATGTGCTGAATATTATGGACAATGTGCAGGCCAAAGAAGACAGTTGGTCTCAAACCCCAGACCATGCTCAGCTGCTATATTTCAAACCCTTCTAACATCAGGCCTTTACACACTGCCAGAACCACCAGCTTGCCGAATCAAAGCTTTAATTAAATGTGACAAGAGACTTAGGCGTCAGCTCTGATCCTGCTCCCAGACAAAAGGTCTTAGACTCTGAAACTATGCTTTAACACTCATTAGTATACCGAGCACTGTAGCAGAAGGCCAAGTGACTGGTTTTTACATTTTCACCTTCTATTAATGACACTAAATCCTCTATTCTTCTATTCATTTTTAGAAATGTTCACTGCAGAGCTCCAAAGACACTCTGCCTCTAATGGATTATGACATGGGTCAGATGAGAAGAGCTCAATCAAATGTAAATGCATTATGTAATAAATTTGAATATTGTATGTTAAGGCAGTACGGATTACATGTACGGGTATTTTACATGTTACAAAGATGACTTTTTTTATTATTTTTTACACCATACATTATAAAATCAGTGCTCTTTACAAGTCAAGTCAAGTCAACAATACTCCACATCTGCCATTTTGGTTTGTATTTTTGGCAGGCAACATTGATATTTTTTCTATGTACTAATGCATGCATACTTTGGTACGTGGCTCAGAAGGTTATACACATTGTTTAAAATTTCTTTTAATACAATCCTTTTTAAAAATCATTTTTGGCTGAAAAATCTAAAATCCACAAAAATGTTAGCCATTAATAAGGTTTGTTAGATTAATGTCAAAACAGACATAGATGTTTAATAAGTTTACTTTAACTTTACCTTCTATGTTTAATATGGATATAAAGATATTTTTTTTTGCTATAAATAATGGTTTAAATAAACAAATTTGAATGTCAACTGATACTAATTCTGATAGATTAAGAAGGAGTTTGTTTGAACATTCAAAACAAATTGCTTTTTAAGTCTTTGGAGTCTTGGGAAATATGGAAGTGGAACTGGAAATAATCAACTTTTGAAAACTGTCTTGATAATCATTAGAGTAGACATTACCATTGATCCGGCCATCTCACTAAGCTTGTGAAAATAAACTGGCAAGCTGAATGTATCCATGGCACCATCTACTAAAGCTTGTTCTGTTCATCTGGCAGTTTGCACACTATTCATTCTCAATAACCAAATGGTGAATATGTGAGGCAATGCCCTGATACCAGATAGTGGAATTGGAGGATTACTCAGTAGAATGATATTTTGCATCAAACTGACATTCTTTGCTACAGCCTGCAGTCGGAACTGTTCCTTTAAATGCAGTTCAGTCACTTCTTTTCCCTTTCTTATCTAAAATGTGGAGAGGACAGTGCTGCAGGTCTGAGACGGCTAATTCTTTCCTTTGTGCAGATAATCCATATGATGCTTTTCCATATAGACATTTTAGAATTCTTTGCTTATTGGCAGAAGACAAATATCTGTGACATTATCCAATGGTTATTAAGATTTTCCAGAATTGTTGAAAATTTTTCCTAACCCAGTAAAAATGTTTCACAGCAGCCAAATGCTGAAAGTTTATGAATAATATCAGACAAGTAAGGTATTTGCTGGATAGCCATAAATAGTATTTAGTGCATTTTTTGTAAGCTGTTAACTCTAACACATTGCTTTAATACTGAAATTTGTTTTGCTTGCTACTAAGCAACAGCCTGGGAAAAATAAACCATGCATCATAAACCAAAACGCAAGCATGGAAGAGCTGATTTGCACCTTGTTGTTACATCATTGGCAATCTTCATTACAGGCAATGAATAAATTTTGAAATATTTTCTCTCCATCACATATGAGGAAACGGGGGACAAACGGAGATGGTAATCATTGAGGGTTCTCTTATAAAAGCTCATAAAAGAAACTTGAAGTTGAATATAAGATGTAATTGTTTTTACAAAGGAGTGGGAAGAAGATTCTCCTCTTTCTTGTAGAATGTAAAGAAGAAGAAAAAAGAAAAGAAAGTTTTGCTCCAATTTCTGGCACTTTATGTTTATTTATTTGTTTGTTTGTTTGTTTGTTTGTTTATGATTTGTAAAGCTTTAATAACATTATATTTTTTTATTTTACATTATCACATTATTATTACTAATTTTCTGATCTTTTAAAGATGAGATGTTAAATGAGATGTTAAAATCTAGCTTATATGAACGACTAAGCATTAAATTGAACTTCACAAGATTAATGGCAAACAGTAAAATCTGCTGGCATCAGTATTAAAAACAAATGATTAATACTTTTTACATTAAAGCAATAAGCATATTAACAGCAGCTTTGTCTGACCTGACATCTTTAATCCTGATTATTTCTGCTTAGTTAGAGTCAAGCCATGCTTATGCAATTATTGCTAATGGTTGTAAATGAGGATGCAAAGCCTGTGTATTGTTATAGTTACAATGAGCTCCAATACTGTTGCATTTACTATTCTGATCAAATGATTGGTTTGAACTGCAATTAAACTTTATCTCAGACTGTCGAGACTACAGAGTCAATTTTTTGTGCTTTATGGTATACTGATTTTCTGTGTACTACTACTACTAATAAATTCAACAGAGAAAAAACTTCAACATAATATGTTAGTTTAGTAACTATATGTTATACTACACATATAAGGTTCAAGCAATTAGAACTGAATAGCACTGACAGTCAGATACCCAGAACCCAGCTGCTGGTTTATTCATTATTTGAGACTTGAATCATTAATGGAATGAATGTAATGCAACCAAAGAACTTTATGTACATCAATATAAATTTACAGGAATAGTTGCCCCCTTAAAATTGCTTTATTGCCCTTAAGATTACACAGCATGGCACTAGTGGCTACTTAGAGCGGTAATAAGATTTCTCCAATCATTCTCTGAAAGGAGCTTCATGCTTCCTTAGCCCTGAGCCTGCATTAGTGCTGTCAGTAAAATATAGCATTAGGGCCATAATGATTTGCAGGCTCATATGTGAAAATGTCCTTCATGAATATTGTTAAAAAACGCATTTACATTTTAAAGAATATACAGTACAGTGTCTTTACATCTCAGTGCTCCTCGCGTACATCAACACAAAGCATTTCATTGTTTTTATTCATTTCAAATTGCTTAAATGTTTGTTCTTGTTACACAAAGATAAACACAGTAAACTTGCGCAATAAGATATGAATAACCATGAAACTAAAGAATTATCAGTATTTACTGTGATGTGGAGTATATTTAAAGCAGTTACAGTACAATCATTTTGAACAGTAGATGCACAAGCTCATGTTGTGCATGTTTCTTTGATGAAATATGTGCAGATCTCTCTATTTCTCTCACCACAAGAAAAAAGTCTGGCAAACAAAAATCATTTACAGCATTTCTGTTCCAGGACGTACATTAAAATAAGTCATTCAGAGCTCTGAACCTGATTAGTCTCAAGAGGCCTCACAGTATGGTCACAATGCAAGGTTACCTAGCAACAATAACAGACATTATTCATCATTTCCCTCAGCTTCAAACAGGGCTACAGTTTTCTCTCAAGTGCTCTTTTGTTTTCAAATATGTAGCATATTGCCAAGGTTGTAAAAGTTGGTGATATCTCAAGGTTCTAACACATCCTGGAAATAAGATCATATGTCCTAGAAATAATAGTAATAGTCCTCTCCAACATATTCTAAGCACTATTTTGCCCCCTATAATTTCAGTCTACAGATCAGTCTATTGGGGAATTGGTAATAGGTAATGACAGAAAGAATATTAAACAAATCTCCATTTGTGTAAGCCTTGTGGTTATTTCTAGAAAAAAATTAATGAGAAAAGGGAGGAATTTATTTGACTAGTGCTATGGATGTCATTATGGCATTTTCTAACATCTTCTCTGTCTGTACTCGCTTTTCCTAAAGGGAGCTGTCAGCATGTTGTTCTGTTGTGTGCTGCAAGCAAGGCAGGGGAATGGAGTATGAAAGAGAACAGGAAAGGAAGATTGTTAGCTAAACATTTCCCTGTGGGTGTGTGTGACATGATAAAACATTGCATTTTGTGATATTACAGTGTGTGTGTGTGTGTGTGTGTGTGTGTGTGTGTGTGTGTGTGTGTGTGTGTGTGTGTGTGTGTGTGTGTGTGTGTGTGTGTGTGTGTGTGTGTGTGTGTGTGTGTGTGTGTGTGTGTGTGTGATAGTATGATTTACTTAAAAAATGTACTTGTTTTTATTGCTGCCAAAAGAGCATAACTTCCATCCTTTTTATTCGTTTTTCTCACCAAGATTTAATGTGTTATGAGATTTTGTTTTGTGTGGCTAGGCCACATTTATTTATAAATTAATAAATTAATCAATATTGTTAAATATTATTATTAATACATATTATACACTTTTATTATTGTTTTAAATCTCACCAATTTAATTTAATAAACTTTAGTTAGCTTTATTTATTTCTTTTTTAATATAAAAGCTGCTATTTCTCAGCTTCCACCTTGGCTGTAACTTCTCCTCCTTTACCATATCGCTAAAGCTTTTGTGGACTGTAGTCCCTTAAATTATACAAGTATACTGGGACCAGTAAATTTCAGGTGTAATTTGTTATTAATTCTATATTTGGCCTGTTTCTTTACCCACTGAGTGTCAAAGCAATTAGCTTCAGTGTCATTTCTGCATGTCCAGGTGTCCAGGTGTGAAGTTTGCTTTAAGTCAAATCACACAAATCTCATACCTGCAGCCTCAGTCTGAGATCACATGGCCCTCAACACCACTCTGACATGCAGATTAATGAAATATTGTGTCAGAATATTTACAATATTTAATATTACACAACTATTTACAATTAAGTCTTAGGAAAAGGTTCCATCTACAACTGTAAAATTGTACTCTTTGGTCTGTCCATGTTGGACTATGCAGATCCCTACGAAAGAGTTTCCCATTCTGAAAAACAGAAAATAATAATAACAAGCTTATTGACATTGATTAAAACAGAGACTCATTATCTTTATTAGAATAAATGTATCCGTATATATCCTGCAATTTACCTTACACTTGGAATAATCGATCAATGTTAAAAATTAGCCACAAAGAATAACCATGTGTTTTGTATCTAACTGCCTACAGTAGAGACAAATTTATTATCTGGACTCCTGAGATGACAAATCTATTTTTATTTCCTTCCTCTAAAGTCCTATGAGAAGTTAACTTGGCTGCACAAAGTAACACTTCTTGTCTTGTCTCACTTTTTGTCTCTGATAGTGTCAATTGTAAAAAGCGCTATACAAATAAACTTGAATTGAATTGAATTGTCTCGTTCAACCTTGGACAATTCTGACCCCACAAGAGGGCACCCTAACTCACATTTTATAAATTTTTTCTATTGTTGTCTGCCTCACATTATGTGTATATCTGTTTTGTGTTCCCATAATTAGTTACCCTATTTAAGTTCTGTGTTGGAAACAGAAACCCTAATGTCAACATGATGTGGTAGCTCAGTGGTTAAGGTATTGGACTACTGATTGGAAGGGCATGAGTTTGAATCCTAAGTCCACACAGCTGCCACTGCTGTACCCTCTGTGCAAGGCCCTTAACCCTCAATTGCTGAATTGTATAAATTGAAATAAAGAAATGTAAGTCACTCTGTCTGATAAATGCTATTAATGCTAAATGTAATGATGTCAACTCGAGTGTCCAGTGTGATACCAGTGTCAGAAGTTTGTATAGAGAGCTTGGCACTCTGCTTCAAAACGTGGTTTACTTTTTCACTTCATATTATATTTAAGCAACATCTCAGGAACAAGAGTAAATTTATACTGAATATCAGCACAGCTGTGACTCAGCCATAGACACAAGGTGTTCTGTAAGAAAGAAATTAATAAAAAGAAACTGTCATTTTGAACACAGCATTGACAATTGTTTAGTTTATTTCTGCACAGCTAGAATCAATGAAGCCACATTCACTTTATAGCCTGTTGGAAAAAGATGCTTCCCTTGACACAGAAACTTGTTTCCCTTCTTACTTTCCATCTTCGAGTGATGAGCTTTTATATTTTAAATCAAAAGTTTCATTGATATAAAATATGTTTTTTGTAATATCAATACCAAGTGATATTAGCCATAGGTGATGTTGATGTTGATTTGCTCAACCGTCATATACAGTGGATACCAAAACAAACACTTAGCAACAGACACCCATTATGTTAGGAAGACGCAATATTAAGAATAATCTGAGATTGAGTGCTGCAAATATTTATTCTCCAAAACAATTTGTCCCTTTAATCTTATTTACAGAACCAGTTTTAACCATGTTTCCTTAATGCACCACAGTTGTTGGACCTTAACACAACAAACAGTTTATTTTTCAAAATGTGCTGTTATGATGTTCAGATTGCTTATATTGATGGTTATATTGAGTTTAACAGGGAATTCTACAATTTTACAAACAAGATGACCTGTGACTGATCACAGAGAAGGGAAAAATCATCCTCTGAAACAGAAGGCTTGACAAATGTTCTGCTTAGTCTCAACCTACGTCATGCAATTTGCTTATATAAAATTAGCATGTAGCCTGCATGCATCAATGAACATACTGCAAGGGTTTCTTCTAACTATAAGTTTTAAGATGACCAGATTTAACACAGGCAGGTAAATTCATTTTAAAACAGCTCACTTCTGAAGTGGGACCTAAATTTCATCTACATCATCAATAAAGCCTGACAGAGACGCTCCTACCTCAGGATAATTAAGTTATAGAGTAAAAAAGCAGATGTTGTTTAAATTCATCTTAGAAATCATACAAAGTATCATGATGACCTCGTCTAGTACAGCATTGACTCTCACACCAAGAGGAAACTGGTACATATTGTGTGCAAGACCTCAAAAGTAATTAGATATGATCTACTAACAGTGCGATCTCTGTAAATAATATACAGATAACAAAAGAGCTAAGAGCTTAAAAAAATTTACCACCGATGAAATAAAAAATATAATTTTTTTGTACCATTCTATACAAATCAATTCAGTTTAATTTTATTTTAACTGAAGACTCATTTTTTAATAGTCACAAAGCAGCTTTTAAGGAATATATAAATGATCCTCATATACAGCATACAAATTATGAAAATATTTATTTATTAAAATTATTAATTTTTAACATACCAATATTACAAATGTTATATTTATAATAAATAGATTCCTAATGAGTATAGCAGAGATGATTGTGAAAAGGAAAACCCTTCGGACTCAAAAGAAACCCATGACAACAGATGTTTGGACACCACCAGTGTGATTCTAATTCAATTCTCTTCAATTAAATTTGTTATCTATAGCGCTTTTAACTTTTAATGTCAATCACATTGTCTCAAAGCAGCTTTACAGAAGCATAGAAACAGAATAAAAATTGTAAAGTTTCAAAATAAATTAATGTTTATCTCTAAAATTTATCCCTATTGAGCAAGCCAGAGGTGACAATAGCAATGAAAAATTCCCTGAGATGATCTGAGGAAGAAACCTTGAGAGGAACCAGACTCAGAAGGATCCCATCCTTTTATTGAGTGACACTGGACAGTAAATAATGTAAGTTTGTAATTGAGTAGATTTAATGAACCAAGAGCTCCTTAGGAACTAATACTGTAGGTCAGTGTCATTTCTGAGTTCATTACAGACTTAACACTAATTCCTTCCTGAAGTCTTCATAAAGTGAATTCATAGAGTGCTTTTTACAGTGGACACTGTCACAACAACTTTCAGGACTGACACTGTAAACAGATTCACAGCAATTCAGATAGACTTATGGTCTGTATGGTCTGTTCTTAATAAGCAATCAGTTGCACTATTATAAACTGTTGTAGAAAGGACATTATTTACATTTACATTATTTACTGTAGAGTGTCACCCAAATGAGCATGGGTTCCCTTCTGTTCCTCTCAAGGTTTCTTCCGCATATCATCTCAGTGAGTTTTCTCTTTTTTGTTTCCGTACTTCTGTAAAGCTGCTTTGAGACAATGGGAATTGTTAAAAGTGCTATACAAATAAATTGAACTGAAAAAAAAACTGAAGCTAAGAATTAAGCTAACATTAGTTACTGTATATATTATAACATTATGAACAGCAGTTGCAGCCACTTTAAAAGACAAAAGGCGATTACTAATGAAACAGAGTCAAATATTTGCAAATATATTACAGTAGTCAGTCAGTCTGCTGTGCAGTTACATTTTACTTTTACTGTTTATACACGTTAAATATTCTATTTTTTCAAGATTCAGTATTTCTATTGCAGAAATGATCTTGGCCTTTCTGAACTGTGGTCCTGGTCATACCTGGTATTAGCATTCATCTCTGGTGAGCCGGTCACAAGTGGACAGCTGAAATGAATCGCCTTTCACACCTGACATTTTGAATGTGTCTCAAGAGACTGCTTGTGATCGGATTTCATACATCATTTTGACCAGTGGAAGGGTGTCATACACGTTTATTGCATCAGTCTTGTGCTGCATTTGTGTCAGGGAGAAATACCCCATGATACATCTCGTGTATTTTGTTCTATAGTTTCACAGAATATGAATTATTTTAGTTAGTTTCTCTTATTTAACATTATGTATTAGAATAATTATTTAGTAACTTTGTTTAGGAACTATAATAATAATAATAATAATAATAATAATAATAATAATAATAATAATAATAATAATAATAATAATAATAATGATAATATTGTTGAGGAACTTTGTTAAGGAACTGTAATTTAAACAAAAATTTGGCTTAGCTACATTGTGTTGCTTTGAGACATTGGTTAACAGGAAATAATTCATCAGTTTAACTTGATAGTAAATGATATAACTGATATGACTGACTGGTTACAGAGCTATTCAAATATTTTTTAAAACGCACTTATCTTCCTGCTAGCCTGCCTGTTATCATCAGCCCTGAATACAGCACAAACAACAACCTTCAAATGAACTTATGGCTTGTTCACAAAGAGGCCTCAAATAATGAATCCGCAGCTATGCAGAGTCTTTATGTGTATCATGTTTTTTATGTCCTCATCTTACTTGTGCCCAGGACTTAGATTAAAGTGATTTGATTGATTGTACCTGCTACGGATAATAATAAAGGAGAGTGTGGATAGAGATAGAACTATACAAGACCAGGATGTATTCTCACCATGACCCTTACCAGCATAATGCGTTCTAGCTTATTCATTTATCTTTGATTATTATAAATATTAAATATAGTTTTCAAATAATATTAAATACTTTTTAATAATTTAATTTAAATATGAAATAATTTACATATAATGTAAGGTTTAAGGTCACTCAGATAAATATTGATTAAAGTGTTTGAGTGTTCATTGTCAATATAATAATAATCTATGTTCTATTTATCTGTGAACAGACACACACACACACACACACACACACACACACACACACACACACACACACACACACACACACACACACACACACACAAACACAAACACACACACACACACACAAACACACACAGAGAAAAACACAAGTTCACATATTCTCTGAGTAAAGCAGAAACCTAAAAAATATTCAAATAATAGCTAATTGCATTCATTTATTATAATTTCCCGGCTGATTCTGAAATTTATATTACCGTTCCCGCAATACTTTACCAGTTAGATTTGCTGAAATGAATGGCAACTATGTAAGACATATTACACATACACTCCCATAGCCAAGTTGATTAGAGCTGACAGGAAAGCTAAAGTAAATCAATAACCACTCTACAATCATAGTGAGCAGTAAAGCATCTCTGAATGCACATGTTGAAACTTGACATGGATGGGTGACAACAGCAGAAGACCACATCCACTCCTGCCAGCCAAGAACAGGAATCTAATCCTCACCAATGTGAGACAGTTCAAAATTGGCAAAACATCACCTGGTCATTCTGCTCACTGGATGTTTTCTGCCCCATTCTTTGTTAACTGTAGACACTGCAGTGTGTGAAAATAACAGGATATCAGCTGTATCTGAAAAACTCAAACCAGCACTATGGCACCAATACCATACCACATATTCTCCACGCTCATGTTTGTTGCAAACATTAACTGAAGCTTCGACTGTTGTACTGGTATAATTGTGTGCATTGCATTGTTGCGGCATGATTGACTGCTTGAATAATTACATAAATGGGCAGGTGTTCAGTTGTCCCTTAAAAAAATAAAGTGGTTGATGAGTGTATATAGAGGACCAGATGGCTGAAGTCGATAGACTAAAGTACTAAATCCAAACACTCTTCTGCTTTTAGTAGTCAAATACTTAAAAATACAAGAGTGATAAGAAAGAGCTTTTAATAATTAAATATATTTTGACTTCACTAGACAAGTCAAAACAAGTTTGCCAGCATGTTATTTTTTCTTCAGTGAAGACAAGGACACAAAATTTGGCTCCTGAGCATATGGAAAACAATTGATCCAAAGTCTTGAAAATATTAGAGAGAATATAATACAGGTCCATATTAACAGAATGAAAACAAATAAAATGTTTAATTAGTTTAATTAACTGGTTTTAAGGTTTGCAAAGTAAAACTGTTCTGTGTTGTGTTGGCCGTGTCTCTGGATGTAGAGCGTGTGCTGTAAGCAGTTTGAGCTGGCACAAGGAGCAGGTGTTTGCATCTGCTGCCATATGGGAGCGTGACCCTGGAGCATGCTTCACTAGTCAGGTTCCTCAGCCTGCTGATGGATGGAGGTCCTGGCAAGGTGGACAGTGGGAATAGACAAGTCCCTGGCCTTCCTTTTACATGAGTCAGCCTGCTTGAATAGACAGTGTAAAATAAAGTTTCCATGGTTCATAGCATTCCTATAACTTATTTTGTGCAAATACAATTATATTAATCTTTTTGGGAATCTTGAAAATGTATGCTTAATAAACTTACAATAAACTTACGATATTTGAGTTACAGGATGTTCGATAAGACCAATTTCAATTTGTGCTGTTGATATTTTAGCACTAAGTCTGTACTGAATAGTTAGTATTACTGCCTTTCAAAGTATCTGTTCTCTGATTGACATGTATTTCACCTTGTAAACCTGTATTGAAAGTATTGCATCACTGAACAGGGCATAATTATGCAAATTTTATGCCATTATGCTAATTTCACGTGAAGAACCACATGCTATAGCCATATGCTGCGACAGGTACCAAATCTACAGAATTGTTAGGACAGTTTCTTCAGCAAAAATTGTCTTACTAAGTGTTAATACTTAAATTTATGCTCTTTCACACTGTCATCATAAATCATTGTGGTTAATCTTCATAAATCAGCATTAATTTGTAGTTACCCTCCCTTTAAGGGGACAAGTAGGCACTAACTATGCAAGTAATTAGAACAAGAATAAAAAATAAGATTTATTGCATAAAAAGGCAAATAGATTATCTACATCTTTACATATGAAACAATAGTTGCATATAATATGCTTGCTGGCATGCACATTCAGGTTAATAAGCTATTGCACTGCAGCTCTGGAATGGTAAATATATCATATTTAATGACACCTACCGAATAGAATGGCCTTCCAGCCACAAAATATGTGTTCAATTTTTTTGAGGTTGGAAAGTAGCTGAGGAAGTCTTTAAAACTGGTGAGCAAAAAAAAAAGGTCTGTCTGTTGATCTATTATAAAAGGAGGAACGGATATGAATGTACATATGGAGAGAATACAAATGATAAAATCCATATGGAGATGGAATCTTAAATGATGAGATGCTGCCCTGGCTATGAAACTGCAGAATGCTGTTTGGAGTGTTTGTATCTTTGATTCTAAAAAGAAGCATATCAGAATTGGCCACCTCACAACTAACCGCAACAGACTTTCATTAGTGAATAAAGGGTTTGTCAGGTTGGTTCTCCATCATCGTTGCTCTGGGGTATGTAAGCTGATCTCCAAGCTTTCTAGTCCATTGTAGACAAACACGACGAATGACGGGGAGCTCATTGTCTCACTAAGGCAGGACAGCTGTGTGCAGCTGGAGGTGCTGTATGATTAATAGAAGGAGGTTTAGGAGAGGTTACACCTCTGGCTTTGAGAATCTTAATGAGGAACCCATGATATTCCCACAAGGTCTCCTGCCACATATGAGCTCACAGGAGACCAAACAATAAAGGCCTAATACAGTTAATGGATGACAGGATTAAGCCTAGTTTCAAATATTTCACCTAAAATCCAAATAAAGTGGCTCTTGAAATAAAGACCAGATTTGACTCAAATAAATGTATTAATGGTCATTTTGTTGGGTTTAATTAATTCAATTTATGAACTATGGGTTATTTCTGACAGAGCAAAGAAAATATCTTGCTTTTGAACAGTATATTTTGATTTAAAACAGTTTTGAAAATTATGATTCCATACTGACTTTACTAAAATTGGTATTTGTGATGAAATAATGTGATATGATTATTACAAAACATAACGACTCCTCTTCCCCTCTAGAATATAGGACATGCTTTTTGTGCCCCAGCAGACATGATCCCTGCACATAGCATCTATTAATAAGCATGACTCATTTCAATTACTGGCACAGAGCAGATAGAAAACTAATCTAACTTGGCAGAAATTTAGGACGTATTTGTTGCTTTATCCTACACTGTAAATCTAATCACTCTTAATTAAATAGCCTAATGAAGAAGCTGAATTTATTGTGGCCTAAATTTGAAATCTCAGACAGCAGTGCAGAGACATTTTTGGATGCTCTCTATTCTGCTGAGAGGAGTGGAAATATTAAAGAGTAGTACTCTTTGTTCCATTGTGAAATTACATAGTAATGAAAGCACGGGTCATATCTGGAGACATCTGGGCTGCCCCATGGTGCTAACTGTTACATTTAGTGATTCAAATGTGAATTCAGTAGACGGAGAAGACTCACTCACTGTTTGACACTTTTATGCTTCTTGAGTGTAATCAGAAATCTTTTGTCCTCTATCTCTGTATTTCAGTTGCTTTCTACTAAGACAGGATTAAAAATTAAATTATGAGAGGTCACTGTATGTTACATTCATTAAAATGGTGGGTATACTTTTTTAATTATGTTTCTTTTTTAAAAAAGAAATATTAAAAATATTACTAAGAAACATACATTAAGCTTAAATTTAGTTTGGATTTCATAAATTACATAACATACACTTGTTATGTTATTTATTTATACACTTGTTATGTAATTTATGAAATCCAAACTAAATTTAAGCTTAATGAATGTGGTTTACATTTATTTATTAAAAATTATTTAGATTTACAGCATTTGGCAAATGCTCTTATCCAAAGCAACATACATTTATACTAATGAGCAACTGAGGTTGGGGGCCTTGTTCAGTGGCCCAGCAGTGGCAGCTTGGTGGACCTGGGACTCAAGGGAACCTTCTGGTCAGTAGGCCAAAGCCTTAGACACTAAGCTACCACATCCCCAATTATTTGGCAAGCAGTTAATTATCCTCATGTAAGATGTTTTTAATATACATAAAGTGCAATGCTTGTGCAATCATAATGATTCAATTTTAGTTATAAATACTGTATGTATTAAGGATTAAGGATTTCACAGCAATATACCAAAGTCTACCAAATTCTGTACAGCTCTGACTTTCTTTTCTAGGCATTTCAGGGTGACTAACATCATAACTGTATTGTTTCATTTTGAACAGAATTCATGTATGTACTGATATCTGTCAGGACTCAGCCCGGACTGTTGGCCATGTGCCTTTGTTTACGTTCCTTGTCACGTGTCTTCCCCGCCTTCGTCTGCCCCTCCCTGTCTCCACACCTGTTCCTAATCGTGTCTCATTGTCTTTTGTATTTAACTGTGCCATGTTGCCTTCAACTGTTGTCTTTGTCGGGTCCAGTCTGTGTTATGTGTCATGTTTTTTCGTTATTAAACCCTGTTATTTTTGCCATCCTGCATTTGGGTCCCTTTTATCCAGCGTTAATGACAATATCATTGTTACAATAATGGAAAATAAGTAATAATAAAATAAAGCAATAATAAAATACTAATTAAATCCTATTAATCTAATAAATTTAATGTTAATAAAGTGTTGAAGGGATGTACAGTGTCCTCCCTAATATAATAAACTGTAATAAAAGCATATTTATTTCATTTTTCTTTGTTCTCTACAGTTTTAAATTTGTATACAAATGTGGTTAAGAGCATATTTCATAAATTTTAATAAATCTGTTGGAGAAAATAGGGGACTAAACTTTCTGTTTAGATTTCTATAATAATGCGTCTATAATTATTCGTGGCTTTTCAGGTATATCATTTTGTAGCAATAAAATATATTGGCTTTTAAGCTCATGTAGATACATTATATACATAGAAATGTTTTATTTGATGTATTTTTCATTTATTTATTTTTCTCAAGAGTTTTTCCTCATTTTTCTTATTTTGTCTCAGGGAGTTTTCATAGCCACTGCCACATGTGGATAGTTCATTAGGCATTACAATGGATATGGTCATTTTTATAATACAAGCAATTTAATATTTGATATAAATATAATAACTTCCAATGTTTTTGGTATAATATCTTAAGTATTATAGATTCTTGCTACATGAAGAATTTAAGTATGAAAAATTCATGGCTTTGCATAATGCATTTAAATAGATGAAAAGACTAGAAATAAAAATATTAGATCAGAAATTCAGCTTTCATTTACATTTGAATTCACACTTTTTTTTGGATAATAAATATTTAATTGTGACTGACATTTGTATCTTGTCGCCCTGTTAAACTGATTGAAAGAATAAATAGCTCTGAAAATATGTTCTTTGTTTACGTTTTGGGTTTGTTATTAAAAAGGATAAAGCTGCATGAAGATCAGAGAACTGTCTATGAAAGAAAAGTCTTTGCACATGCATTGGGCCTAGCCAATTATAACAATTATAAAATTATAACAATTTAGAATGTCCTGAAAAAGACATAAAACAGGTCATCCAAGGAAAACAACAGGAGGTGTTGAAGAGCTGTGATGCAAAGCCCAAAAACCAACAGTCAGTAACTACCTCCACAGCGCATGGTGAAGATATCAGAATCCACCAATCAAAGAAGACAAATATGTAGGGGCCAGACGACAAGGTGTAAAGAAATACAGTGGTAAGCCATGCAATCTGAAAACAAGATTAGAGGTTCAGATTAGATTTTCCAAAGTGATGTAAAGGCCAAAAAGTGTGACAAAAGAAAGAACCTGTACTGTATATGATCCAAAACATCATCCAAAACCTTATTTGTTTTACAATTATATAGAGTAATCCGTATATATGTGTTAATATTGCATAATTAATGTGTGGTGTAGTTACTGGGTAGTGAAAAGTGTTCCATAAGATTGAGAAAGCTTTATATTGTATGTGCTGCATGCTTTAAAAATTCAGACCAGTTTTGGTCCCTGAAAACAATCAGCCGAGCAGAACTGATCTATGTGACAAATTTTCACTGGCTGAGTCACTACATATATGACAGCAACACCACACCTGAGTGATCCAGCCACTCTGTTTCATCTCACAGACAAGGGCCAATACATCCAGAGTTAAAGCAACTATGAATAATTGTGTTTACACTTAACAGAAACAGATGGATACAATATTGTTGGGAAACGTGGCAAAGGCTTTGTTCTAAAGAAGGATATTCTTCTGCCACTGTGAGCTACAAAACAAAAATCCAAAAATATAATAAGACTGTAATTATTATTATTATTATTATTATTATTATTATTATTATTATTATTATTATTATTATTATTATTATTATTATTGTTGTTGTTGTTGTTGGTGGTGGTGGTGGTGGTGTTCTTTATAATAATAATAATAATAATAATAATAATAATAATAATAATAATAATAATAATAATAATAATAATAATAATACCAAATTATAATAACACTAAGAAGAAGAAGAAGAAGAAGAAGAAGAAGAAGAAGAAGAAGAAGAAGAAGAAGAAGAAGAAGAAGAGAAGCTGAAGAAACTATTGAAATGAATTCAATTTGATCTAAATTTGTCTGGAAAATCTCCCCAATGACATTTTATATAAACATCCATGACCAAGTTAGGACCATGAAATAATACAATTATGATAATATGAAATTAGTTATACTTGAGCCAACAGTGCTTTCTACAGATAAAATCATAAACAGCATCTCTTGTGACTGTCCAATATGGTCATAGAACTCTGAATGGTCATACGTTAAAATGTCTCAGGAGGTGCTGTCTCACAACATGTCCAATAATGCAGATTTTACAATAACAAAATTATGACACTTTCTTTTAGTATGTTCTATTAGTGCACTTTCTTTGTATCAACATTTGCAACTCCCTGCAAGCCAAGAACATAAGAATGTAAAGTAGTGGTGTAGTTTGAGGTTTGAGCAGAGACAAGTGTTGACAGCTAGGAAACAGTCTTCAGGCTTTTAAAATAACATATATGCCATATTTCAGCGAAGGAAAAGAAATGAGCTAAAGGTAATGTCACCACAAACCTGGTTATGTGAAAAACATACTTCCCTGACAGATTAAATCAGCCATTGTAAATCCAAATCCACTACAAATCTAAAGCAACTCTAATCTTGCTGATATATCAAAAACATCAGCAAAGAACTGAAGTTGCAAATCTAGTAATAAATAAAACAATATTAAACAAAACGTACATCACCAGCCTGTCTTCAGTCCTGCATATGATCCTTTATATATTCTCATAGCTTTCACAAAAATATTTTCTCTAGATTTAATTTATCTCTATGGGGACCAGACCTTCCAGTTATATGGGGAAAAAAATTGCCATCTGGGTTTCCTATATACGTGTTAAATATAGTGCTAAAGAAATACTCTAGATTGGGAAAATATATACTTTGTACACCATAAATCAAAGTAGAATTTATCAATGCCACTATTTAGATTCTCAGAAATAGCAGAAGTGCCACCTCATAATTGCAGTAAAATGTATTGCTTAAATTTAGATTGTTGTTCATAGTACAGTTTGATTTTTTTGGACGTTGTTATTGAATAGTCATGTCAAATGAGGGCAGCCCCAAGATTGCTGCACAATTGCCGCAGTTGCTGAGTTTACACTCAAATCAGTTACATTCAAGTTTACACTTTTCTCCATCACTGACCAGAGCCAAACTTCTGTTTGCTCTGATAAACCTAAAGTTAAACCTCTAACAATTCCCACATTTTAAGTTAGCACATTTTGATGCATGTATAGAAGAGAAACTATTTATTATAATAATAATAATAATAATAATAATAATAATAATAATAATAATAATAATAATAATAATAATAATAATAATAATAATATCCAATGTCATCTAGAAGAGGATGGTACCATTTTGAGTCTGGTTCATGCCACTAGCTGTTTTTGCAATTACTTTACTGGTGACCCTTCCTAAAGCCTGTATTTATGCAATATATTCCTGTTGCTTTGGTTATGCTATGCAGTTGCCAAATATCTATGACCTACAATCTACATCACATAATAAGGTAGTATGCAAGAATATTTGAGAATTATGGGTAGGTCTGTGAGGGTTAACTGCTTTAAGGTTAGTTTTTATGGCTATGTCCTCAAAGTGGGTCGTAGCACTCTGCTTCAGTTCTGTTGCCAATTTCTTACTGCATTTAGAGAAAAGGTGCACCTTTAAGACACCAAATTAAAGGGCTAATGTCTTCCCATTGATTTTTGCCCCTTTAATTTGTTTCTTATTTATGGCCTGTCCTCTTCCTGCTGAAAGGGTGTGAGAGAGGAGGGGGATTGGGGGTAAGAGGGACAGAGTGTGACAAAGAGTCCTCCTAATAAACACAAAGATATTTGTCCAATATCCAATATTTTGATCACGGTTCTATATGTGACATAATTACTGATTAATCCTTTCTGAACATAATGGCCATTAGTTAATAATTGTTACTTAGAAAATGAATAAGAAATTGAATGTACGGAAAAGCAAATGAATCAGTCTGCATCGAATTCATTCAAACTCTTAAGACATCAAAACGAATGATTGAATTTCATCACAGATGATTAAACAGCCTTACGTGTGGAAAACAAGCTCTCACTCACCCACTGAAATCATCACCTGTAGGTACTGTAGTTTGGTGTCACTATCTTAAATTTAACTATGAGATAACAAATGAAATGCTATTACACTGTTTACACACTGATCATCTAAGCCTCAGAGACTATTTTTAGTGAGAGGAACTCACTAGTGACATCAGTTATTTTGCTGTGTTGAGAAATCATTTTAGGAAAATAAATGTACTGTTGCTTTTTCATTGCTTCTTAGTATTTTATAATAAAACTAAATATACCACAGTTTAAGCACATCAAAAAATATTGAATTAAAATATATATGTATATATATGTGTTATTGAATTATGAATAAATAATAATTCAATTGAGTAATATTGAGTAAAATACTTTGAGAGGATTTGTATTCTTATATGCTTGTTGTATTCTGTCTTTTTCTTAATTTTTTATTCCTTCTATTTCCAATCTTCTTCTTTAAAAAAAACAATGACAAATTTTTACGTGTATCTTTTTTGTTAGAAATGTTTTGGGACATTTGTACACTAGGTGGCAGTAGAAGTCTAAATATAGACTAGCAATCCATTAATAAACCTAAAGATTGAAACTAATAAATCTACAGTCGCTTTTTTTCTAACTCTGTACGTCTTCTTGCTAAAATTGTTAAGAAATTGGACATTTATGAAGCCAGTTGTGGACAAGGGAGAGACAAATATCATATTTGTCACAATACAAGTGAGAGTGGGGAAGTAACCAGTTTTGGTTGCTTCAAAGGTTCCTCTGTTTTGCAGTGGTTTCTATAGTGATATAAACACCAGTCTCAGTGGAATGAGGTTTGGTTGAAACACACACACACACACACACACACACACACACACACACACACACACACACACACACACACACACACACACACACACACATACACACACAGCCCTATATTATCTCAGATTGTTGCTTATTATTTTGGTCTGGCTTATCATAGAAATCTCGTTACACTTTACAAAAAAAATAAAAAAAGAGAGGAGAGAGTGTCACCCTGAAGCTATCCAAAGCTAACATACAGTGGGGTCTAAGTCTGAAACCTCATTGAAAATCAGGGATTTTTAATACAAAATAAATAGGTTTTAAAATGTCTAATATTAAAAACAAGGAATGTAAATATATAAAAATGTAGATTTCTAAGGTCCTATTTTAATATAAAGAGAATTGTTATAGTGATAATGCTAACTGCAAAACTACCACAAAAGGTCACATTTTCTTCAAAAACTACAGCCCTACAGCATCCATGTAATTTTGGTCATTGATCCTGTTAGATTCACTATTGTATATGTTTCAAAATCTCTTAAATAAAAGCCTGGCTATTTCACATGATGACCATCATTAATATGTTTCAGTTTGCCTTCCACTGATCTGTTCCTTGCATTGATCAATGTTTAGAGCAACCCGTAACAGGTTTAACAAATCATTCTTTCAAGCAGTCCATGACAAGCATTTAGTGAAGGCTCTACAAAGAAGCATAAAACTAGGAAACCACTAATAGTTCATTATGCCACGTTTACTTTTTTTTCCAAAGCCACTATGATTAATTTACACAAACAGTTTCAACTAAGAGAAAATCTCACCTGCAGTGTGCTAAAGTACAGGGTACACAACAAGTGATAAGTGTAACAGTGCCCAATTCTTTTCAGACTGCACTATATGTAGATTCCTGTTGAGTTTCCCTTTTATGCCCCATCCAGGCACAATTTTGTTTAATGTAATAGAATCCATAATATTCTCATTATCTTGTTTCCATCTTAAGTTGGATACAATAAAACTGACCCTGCAACCTGACTTGTCGCTCACCTTCACCCGCAATCCCCAACCTGAACAACAGTAATGAAATGCTTTACTTGTTAAAGGAATCATGCATAACTTACTATATCAGCTATAATCTAACTTTTTAGGTGTTACTTCAAAAATTTACATTATTATAAGGTTAAATAGAACATAAATCTGCACAATAAGTCTGTCTGAGCCAGCTCTTATAAATGAACTTTGAGAGATGACTCACATACATTATACTGTGTCAATTATTTGGATAACTGACCATCAAATCCATATGTTGCCACAAAGTATACAACTGTGTACGGTGTCTTTGCTGTGATTACAAATGTTACCTTCCTATAAAGCCTGCTTGATGGAGTATTTCTGAGATGGTTGTCCTTCCAGCAAGTTTTTACAACTCTATAGAAAAGATTTTCTTTATATTATTTTACTTTTTTTTTATTTCTCACTTTTATTCTTTAAACTGACACAAGTAAACAGGGCCTATGTGCAGTGTTTAGCCCTACTACAAAAGTACATAATGTTATATGCGTGCATTCATCTGAAAAGAATGAAATGTACAGCAGAGACAACAAATCAAACCAGACAGATTTTTTTTGTGGTCACACCTGAGAGAGAAGAGAGGGAGAAAGTGTGGAAATCTATTACATTTTTCCCAGTCATTTATAATATATAGCTTGCAATGTCACTGACCATGTGGGAGACAGGGGAGTGGGTTGGCTCTTTTAGTGGGTTGCTGTATAATCCAGGGGCATAATCAGCATCTACCCATCACATATATGATATCACAGGACCACTAAAACATTGAGCATTATGACTAGCCCCTGCATCCTTTCAAAGGACCAGTGCATTCCAAGAGCCAGCCACTATTTTCCCATTTTTAACAACAACAAAAAAAACCCCCACAGATGATAACATCAAGCAAAACCCCATAAGTAAAGAAAACCCTTCCTCTAGATACCTGAACACATGACATCAAACAATTTGGGTGTAGGGATATAACAAATGTATAGTTGTTGGTTATTGCTTTAAATCAGTGAAATCTATAATGATTTAGTGAATTACTGAAATGATTGAAAGTAGACAATATGCCTCTTTGGGTTCCAAAAATGGTATTTCAAGGTTGAAATATTTACAATGCAGCAATCACAATAATAATAATAACTAAGGAGCAGCATATTCAAAGGACACCATTGTAGCAAATTGTCAAAGGAGACAAAACAGTACAAAGGTCTAAATTGTTAGCTTAATATCCAAAAAGAAAAAAAAAACAGGAGACATTTAATGGTCAAGAAATAATTCAGGCAGAACACAAATATTTTAGCATGCACACCCACACATCTAATTGGGGAAAAGCAGAATTTGAGTGCACTGAAACGTTAATATGGCACAACAGACAGCTTTTGTTTATTATAGCAGTGCTGCATAATAATTCTCACTTGATCAGTTTGGCTTTGATCCACAAATGGAATTGAAACACTTTTATCCCATACTCTTATTCAAGCTAGCTTTTGCTCAACGTTAAACCTACTGAGTACAACATACCATTTCTATATCACTATATCGAAAGTACAGTACATCCAAATTAAAGTTTTGAAATTGCTGATTAAGTTCAACGGACCAGGCTAACATTCATAGATTTGTGGATTGTCACAGCATTTTGTTTCATAATTAGCTTAGCACTTATTGTATTGTGGCTGCTTATGTTTAACATGCTCCCAGCAACAAGAATGTCGGGAAAGTTTCAAAAGGTAAATATAATAAAACATCACTCAACAACTCAAAATCTGATGTTTTATTGCAAGATCATATGTCAAATTTACAACAGGAAAAATAATCTGCATACCCATATTTTAAAAAGCCTTGCGTTTGTAAAATAAATGCATGTTTCAATTTAATGTTACCAATGACTCAGCTCAAGTGAGTAAGCATAAATATTCATGACAGGAAAAAAAACTGTTTAATATCAGCAGCAAGATTTATATTAAGCTTAGTTTATATGTTACGACTCATTACATTAGCTATTTTTAGTTTCACATAAAGAGACAGAGTTCTGTCTCTGGAATGGATAAACATGACAACTTGTCAATTATAGTGATTAAACTCCAATTTTTCAGAACAGGTCATGTGCACTATATGGACAAAGGTTTGTGGGCACCTAATACCACTATATGTGAGTCTTCCTGTTGCTACAATGTCGGAAGCACACAATATATTTGTGTGCTGTAGTTGTCATGATGAGACAAAGGCGAGTGAGGATCCAAATGCAGTTTGAACTTTTAATAAACCAAAACAAGAAACAGATAAGCAGGCAAAAACAGGGCAGAATACTGAGCAGAAAAGGGAACGGGAACAGGAACAGGAACAGAGACATAAACAGACAACATACTACACCAACAACGACTAACATCAGGGACGTGAACAAACAGAGTAGATATAGTGAACAAGAACCGATCACAAGGCAGAGACAATCAAAGACTAAGACAAAACACCTGGGGAAGAGATTGAGTGCAATTAATGTCCATGGTAACAAATGAGTGGGCGGGGCCAACAGCAGGGAATGACAGCAGACAGAGCAAAACAAAGCAAAACACAGACAGACTCATTACAGTAGTATTACAATTCCCCTTAATTAAGGCTCTCAAACATGTTCCAATGTGATAATGCCCATGTGCATAGTATTATAGGCAAATGCCCATAATATAGGATGTGATATTCACCATTTAATTAACATGCTATTATAATTAAGACATAAATATACAAACTGCCATAAATGTATTTCAAGGGTCATTTCTAGCATATGATCAATGATTTTATGAATGCTGTCATTGCCTTCTGGGATCATGGGAAATCCTTGTGAGCTGGGGAGATCAATGACAATGTCCACCACGATGTGGTTGTAGGGACATTGGGGTATTGGGAGTGGTTTAAGAAGACCAGCAGGCAGTTGGTGGGGGACGCCTGCTTGGGCGCAAATGGGGCAGGTTGCGATGAATCTTTTTATGTCAGCCACCAATGGCCTGGATGTCCTGAGCTTGAGGAGCGAGTGAACCCATTCCATTTTGCGTTGTTGGAGACCCACGGGCACATACTTCAGTGTAGGTGGGCATTCTGGTTGGGTTGAGGTGAAACTGTGTTTGAGGTTGTCGAAGGCCTTTTGTGCTGTTTCTGATCACTGCAATTTGCATGGTTTTCCACACAAAAATTTGCAAAGCTAAGGAATCTTTGTAACTTCTTGACACTGGATGGAGTAGGCCTCTCTGTCATGGCGCTTATCTTCTGGGGGTTCATTTACACCTCTTGGCCATTAAATTTGTATCCCATGAATGAAATTTTACATTTTACAAATAGTTTAATGGTGATGCTGTAGTAGATGCTGTAGAACTTGGCAGACATTAATTTAATTATTACCATTATTTCCGAATGATATCAACCTCAGAGTCTGAGAACAAGCAACACAAAAAACATTATGGAATCCAGACACTTAAAAAGTCCTAATACATAATAAACTACTGCAATATGTAACACAGTATACCTTTAGAATCTTTATTCCCTTGAAAACACTTTTGAAATCTACTGTGCTCATAGTATAATAATAATGTAGATGTATTGGTAATATTTGCATCTGCAGCAACATGTGAATTTTCCCACGCATATTAAAGGACATACTTTGGATTTAATCTGTTGTTCAGGTGTCTCTCCAGGCAACCTCAATGCAGACTTTTTTCCATGTACTGATCATCTGTTACTGTCCTTTAATGTTGATCTTCCACTCTTCAAATCAAAATCTTCACGTATTATATCATTCCGGAAAATCAAGGACATTAATTTGGACAACTTGTCTTTAAGCATTGCAAGTCTTCCTAGGGCTGACAGCTGTTCCACTCCAGATAATTTGGTCTCTCAGTACAATAATAGTCTCCACAATTTGTTGAATACTTTTGCTCCAGTTAAGACTAGGACTGTTTCATTTACTGTTACTGCACCCTGGTTCACTCCTTTTCTCAGGCAATTAAAAGCAAAAGGACGACAGCTTGAGAGACTTTTCAGAAGAACCGGCCTTACTGTCCACAAGGAAATGTACTCAGAACATATGTCTCACTATAAAGACACTATTGCTAAAGCTAAATCTACATACTATTCTGGCTTAATCGGTTCTAATGAAGGGAATTCAAAGCTTCTTTTTTCCTTATTGAAAAATTTTACAACACCCACCGACTCACTTCCCTCTCATTTGTACTCATCTGATTTCTGCAATACTTTAGCATCATTCTTTACCTCAAAAATTGAAGGCATTCATCGTCAACTTATGGCCACTCCTGTTTCTACTCCATGTGTCTCAGTTCTACCTGTTCCTACACAATTGTTCTCTGAGTTTATTCTGCCCACAATTGATGATATCTTAAAACTTATTCATCAATCTAAATCTTCAACCTGTGTTCTTGATCCTTTACCAACTGTCCTTGTTAAGGCTACTGCTTCCTCTCTGTCCCAGTTTATTATGGATATTATTTATTCTTCCCTTACCACTGGGGCTGTTCCTTCTCTTTTCAAAACAGCTGCTATAACTCCAATTCTAAAGAAACCAGGTTTGGACACCAACAACCTTAATCATTTTCGTCCTATTTCTAATCTTCCTTTCATTTCTAAAATTTTGGAAAAAGTTGTTGCTGCTCAACTTCATATCCACTTGTCTGGCAATAATCTATATGAACAATTCCAATCTGGTTTTCGCCCATTTCATAGCACTGAAACAGCTCTATTAAAAGTCACAAACGATTTGCTTATAGCAGCTGATTCTGGTTTACTATCCATCCTCCTTCTCCTTGATCTGAGTGCAGCTTTTGATACAATTTCCCACGATATTCTTTTAGACAGGCTTTCCACTATTGGCATCACCAACACGCCTCTGAAATGGTTTCATTCATATCTCTCTGATCGCACACAGTTTGTTCAACTAAAATCATTCACCTCTTCTGTAGTTTCCGTTACCTCTGGTGTTCCCCAGGGCTCTGTTCTTGGCCCTTTGTTATTTATTACTTACCTTTTACCCCTTGGTCATATTTTTCATAAACATCAGGTTAAGTTTCATTGCTATGCGGATGACACCCAGCTCTACCTTTCCACAAAACCACATTCCAAACTCCCTCCATCTGCTCTTTCTGATTGTCTCATTGACATAAAGTCATGGTTTTCAGCAAATTTTCTTAAACTAAATAGCAATAAAACAGAATTTCTCCTTATAGGCACAAAAACTGTGCTTAACAAATTTTCAAATTTTCTTATTTCCATTGATGAATCTCTCATAGCTCCCTCATCTCAGGTTAAGAGTCTTGGTGTCATCTTTGATAGTACCCTTTCTTTTACCTCACATGTAAATAATGTTACTCGGGCTGCATACTTTCACCTTCGAAATATCAATAGGCTTCGTTCCTTTCTCACCACTCAATCTACCACCACTCTTATTCACAGTCTAGTAACCTCCCGGCTTGACTACTGTAATTCTCTTCTTATTGGGCTTCCTCACAAAACCCTTCATAAGCTGCAACTCGTTCAAAACTCTTCTGCCCGTATTATCACTCGTACTCCCTCTATCCATCATATTACACCTGTTCTGGAACAGCTACACTGGCTTCCCATTAATTTTCGTATCAAGTATAAAATTCTTCTTCTAACATTTAAAGCTATCCACAATCTTGCACCTTCATATCTTCTTGATCTTCTTCATACTCCAAAACCAACTCGCACTCTTAGGTCTTCTTCTTCCACTCATTTCATTGTTCCCTCTATCCGTCTTGTAACGATGGGGAACAGAGCTCTCACTTCCATCTGAGCTCCGTAATATTGATTCTCTTTCATCATTTAAATCTCAGCTTAAAACTCATCTGTTTAGTTTAGCATATTCTAGATCATGATTTGTAATGTTGGTCCAAATTTTATTTTATTATTATTTTTTTTTTCTATATAAGTATTGTATAACTATATTTTTTGTTGTTTTTCTTCTTCTTTTGTACGGTGACCTTGAGTGTTAGAAAGGCGCCTTTAAATAAAATGTATTATTATTATTATTATTATTATTTGAAAGCAATATGGCATTCACAGACACAGCCTATATTTGTGTGCATCCCGCTGAAGGCTGCTACTTTGTCTTGATTATGAAATTTCATTATTCCATTGCTCTAATAACATAGTACACATGTGTCCTTTATTATATACTAAATCTCTCAGCTTTCTATCCTAATAACAATGGCTTATTAATCCTTATGTTGAAGTGAATGAAAACAAGTAAATTGTGCACAGAGCAATGTAGAAAATTAATTGTTTTCTTTTATTATAAACATTATTTCTTCCCAGAAATTAAAAACGGAAATGTCTAGGGACCCAGTCTATAGGAAACAATAAATTATTTACAATTTTTTTTCTTTAATTGTCACTGTCCACTTTAATACAAAGACCTGTACACTGCTCATCTATGTAGTTATAGAATCAGGGATCATGTGGCAGTAACAGATTGCATAAAATCATGCAGACACAGGTTAAGAGCTTCAAAAATCTGAATACAGAATATTAAGGTTAAAATTTCTCCCAAAAGCACCACTCAGCTATCTAATAGCCTTCAGCACCTATGGATCTATTCATAGTCATGGACAATTGACGTGTCTACAGTAGGTTTAAAGAAACTGTAACAACCCTAAACCCATAAAGGTGGCTGTTGACTAAATAGGATTAAATGGTGGCATGTTTTCTTAATCCTGCTCAAAGTTTCCAAGGGATTTCTTATCCAATTGCTTCATTAGATGTTATGACCTCTTCTGAGGTTATTATATTTGTTGCACCTACATGAAATATTTTTCTATTTTAATTCTGATCATTCTAATAATATTGATAATCTTTTATTTGTCCAATCTTTCTTATATGTGTCTGCCTGAATGAAAGTAAAAACCACAACAACTCTTGTTACATTTTTTAGGTCCACAACAGTGCAGGCCCCAAATTTACCCCCACCCAGTCTACATGGATAACATTCTGAACAATCCGATGAATCCTGTGTTAGTCACTCATTGATGCATGCAAATGGTCTTAACAGAGGAGACTCCATCCAGATGTATGCTGTCCAAGTGCAGAGTGCAGATGTACTCATTACTCTTTAGTAAAAAACTATCATATTGCATCATGTTTATTATGCAGTAATACCTGGCAGTACATTGGCCATTATGCTGCTACACTCCAATATGCAGATGCCACCCCCTCTTTCCTTTAAGTTTATTCAATTCAATGCAATTCAATTTTATTTGTATAGTGCTTATGATTAAAAAGGGAACCCATCATCATTATGGATACCAGATTTCTTTCTTTCTATAACTGTAAAGTATATAATCATAAGCAATTGTGTATCCAGGAGCCTTTGAGCAACCTATACTGTAAGTATGAGCATCAGCATTCTTAAATTCATAATACTTTAACATTAATTCCTTCCTATTGAATCTGACAAATGTTCAATGACCCCACAGCAATCCCATGTATTTTCAGGCTGTCTACATGGGACCATTCTCAGCTGGCCTTTGTGATGAGACTGCAACCAGAGGTAGGACATTAGAATGGATCATGAGAGCAAAATCAGTCAGGGACACTGGACACTAGAAGCAAGTACTTCAACGAGACTAACTATGACAGAATAACTAAGAAGACCTGAAGTGGGCAGCCACTCCAATGTGAACAAACCTGGGAGAGTGTGAGAGTGAGGGGATGAAAATATCCAAACATCCCAACTCACCAAAACACACTATTCCCATGAACCCTCTAGATCTGCTCCTTTACTTAAGAAAAACAATTTACAATAGGCTTGCCTAAACAAATGCCTGGACTTTTGAACATTGAGACTGAGTCTGAGTCCCAAACACTAATTGGAATGCTATTCCATAACTGCAGGTATGCATGAGGTTAGACTGGTGCTGTGCCCTTAAAATAATCTCTTTAGGTGAGCTTATGCATTATTGCTCTTACGGACTGCAAGTCCACTGTGGTGTTAAAATAAGGCTATTTTCTAATAACTAGGAATACTAAACAGCAATATCTTACCCACCTACCTAAATTTGTATATGGTAGCCATAACAGCACACAATGTCACAATGTTCCCCCTTGGTGGAATCCAGGTTTTTTTTTACCCCACCTAACTGTCAAGGCAAAGTGGTTCACACCATGGATGGCAATTTTGTGAGCATTCATACACATGCCAAAACCTTAGACATTAAGTGACGGGATGACTATACTATAAAAAGTAACCGGTAATGGCTGACATTCCCTTAACTTCATATCATCTTGGACAAATGTTGACTACAGCGGAACTTGTGACAACGGGCTACAGGTAAACCATTCCTCCAAAAATGGAGATATCTTTGTATGAGCTTTAGATTAGAATTATGCTAAGTAGATGTACATTGTGTGCAGGGTGTTGAAAAAAAAGGTTGCGATTCTACTTCATAGTTTCCCCCAGCTATCCCTCAGTGTTGGAACTAGGTACAGTAGATACCACACTGATGCACCACACCAGAGCTTGTAGTGTGCTTCCAAATGGCTTGGCTTGGCCATAGAGTGGCCACTTTTGCTCATAGTAACAGGAAAATATTTTATCTGTGAAAACCATAACAGAGCCAATAGTTTTCACAATGTGAGTCCTGTAATTAGGAGCACGGCTGTCTAGCAAGTGGCAGTGTCACTGAAATGATTGAGCAACCACAGCTTGGCTTTTCGCACTCTGTACAGAGAACTTAATCATGGGTGGATTTATGGACATCCCCACATCCCATACATCCATAGGTGACACAAATTTATTGAGCACCATTTGAGGTAGGCCTTCTGATGGCTATGCTGCAGGCAAATAAACATCAATTTAGAGCAGAATAGTCAAGCATAACACTCACTAGGAGCATTGACAAATAGGAGCTGAAGGCACTGGATTTTGTCACAGCTAACTACAGTCATCCAATGATGATGTCATCTTTGACAACACAAAAAGTAAATGAAGAAGTAGCTGAATCAGTGGTATATTTGAGGGACCAACAATTATGAACATAAAACAGTTTTCCACTAATGTACTCACTAGTCATTAAAATATTCTGTGATTCTTTTTTGAGGCAGACTCATAGTCTCAGACATGCTGAAATGTATGGCACCGTCAGCCAGATAAACTGTAAACATGAGGTTGGTCCCTTTATGCACAAAGCAGAATAGCTTTGGCACAGCAATTCAGGAGTGCTTGCAGTCTAACCACGGAGGCCTTGCAGTTGGGAGCTTTAAAGGCTTTAGGCAACAATTCTTTATTGGTGATTACCTCAGCAATGGACTGTGTATGTTGAAAGTTGCTACAGATTACATATTGGAGGAACCTGCAACTGGTCTTTCGATCCCAGACTACTAGACATTGGTAAATAACTTTAATTAACAAGTGAGTCAAAATAGTGAAAGTCACGGTAACTGTAGATAGAATATTTGAAAAAAATGTACTATATATAGTAATCAAAATACTTAGTAAAAAATATCAAATCTATTTGTTGGCTCTATAATAAACTCATTAAATTATCTATTCCTAAATAGTGTCAACATCTTTGAATTACCTTTGTTTCAGGATAGGCTTTTCCATAGATCATTAAATCATTAGAAAAGAGCATCCTCTGACCCAGAAGATCAGGTGATTATGCCATGTTCAAGATATACTATGACAGTTCGAGGCTAGAGTAAGACTGATAACATTTTGTAATAAATGTTTTTTAACTGCCTTCATTCTTTCTTATTTAGTAGAAAGTATTGATTTAAACTCTAATATATTTCTATCATTTGAACACAAGTTGTAACATCAATGACACCTGGAGACAGATACGGTATCAGTCTATTTCTGAACCCAATACAATAACTGTCATGTTTAATCCAGTTTAAGATAAATATGATTTGGTTTGTCTGCCTACACTTTTGCTCACATAGACATTTCTCTTGACAATAAACTGTACAGAAATAGCAGTTTCTTAATAGTGAAATACAACAGTTACTTTCTTTGTGGCATTTAATAGGACATAAACATTTTTCACTGGTTATGTAGCTTTACATTGTGGCTTTACATTGTATATTTTTATTATAATATAACTGACTAACCCAAAGACATGTTACTAAATAATAAATGGTAATAAATAAATGGTAAATTCACTTAAATTCCATACAACTTTATACTGTAACATTTCAGCATCACAATGGCTATTATCATGTAAAATATGACATATATAATACACAAATAACAGTGAAACAGAAAACAAATCTGCAGAAGGAAGTATTATAAGTAAAGTAAGTAAACCTGTGGGAAAATGAATCCAGGCCTACTTCCTTACATATTGGACCACCAGGGTGACTTTACATGGCTACACATAAACAATCACCACTATGTCATTCTTTTTTTCCCCCATTCTTATTTCTGGGCAGATTGTTGAGCTGTTTCTTTTTTTGCCAGGCCCAGATAGAGCTGTATGATAAACATGATCTGTGCTCCAAATATCTGGCTCTGGAGCATCTTTGACAAGTCCTTAAAAAGCTTTGCACCAAAAGCAACATAATGCCATTTGGAAAACATGAAGTATGGAGCCAGAAGGAAGTCAAGCTGAATTTAAGTAAATGGACATGTTGTTTCATTTATAAAACCATGACAAATGTTATGACATATGTGACTTGTATGGCAAACTAAAAGTGATCTAGATTGGGTTTGGCTTGAAAAGTTGGCTGACACAAATGCCAATAGCAGAATAAAAACATCTGCTGCCAGGATTTAGGTATAAATACTTGTTCATAAATACATCATTCAAAATGAAGCTGGGATTTAGAACCAAAAATGGCTGAAGGGTGGCGTGAAATATGATACATTCTGAGTCTGGATGGTGATGCCAAGAACATGAGAATGGTATTGTTTATAATCAAAATGTGATGCTGTGATGGACAACCAAGATCTGGAAGTGGGTGGATGCACATCTACTTTTTTCACTTGATATTTGTAAAATAATTGAGAATTGGTAATAAGACAAGTGTGGAGTATGTGGAAAAAAGATATATTGGCAAGTACATCATGGAAATGGTTAAGCATAAAGAAGGTAAACCAAAGCAAAAAGGAAATATTGGGAATATTGGACTCCATATCATGCATTGTAGGAAGCTAAAGGAGCTCCACTGTCACAAATAATGCAAATAAATGAATAAAAGATAAGATTACTTTGGTATATTGAACATAGGTCAAGACACATGCCATTAGACGAATACTATGGCCAACTAAACAGAGGCACTTTCAGACAGTTGCAAAGTATCATTATGAAACTCACCACATCCTTTCACCAGAAATTTCAGGTTGAACATTGCTTCATTGCTGCTTACTATTCACTGTTAATATGAGTCTTATTCTCCATAAAGAGCAGTATAAGAAAATATTGAATGTATAGTTGCACCTGAAGTGATTTCACAATTTAAGAAGCACACAAAACAGTGTAAACATTTCAAGAGATTCTGGCAAGAGCTGTCTGTTTTTTAGTCACACAGTATGCTATTAAGATGTGTTACAAACCATTGCAAAAAAAAGTGTAGCTTCCACTAGTTACTAAAGAAGTCAACTTGTCAGTCTGTAAAGAAATGTCAGGAATGTAATAATGGAGAAAAATTTTGTGAACCCTTTAGAATTTTCTATATGTCTGCATATATAACCTAATTATCAGATTCAGAACAAATGAGAGAATAATATCATCATACTTTTAAATGAGAAGCCTTATGTTAGGAAAAAGGGAAATAATGCATTTCAGCATAATAATATTAATTATATATCATTGAATTATATAAGAATTATATATAAATAATAAATATCATGGTTTGAGCCTGTCTTGCTGCATATGGGCCACGAAAGCTTAGCCTCATTTATAGAACAAAGAATTCTTAATTTCACTCATTATTTCAAACGAAAAATGTCAAAACATCTGTCCATGAACTGAATCTCAAGAGAAATTGAGTCATGAGCCATGAGCAAACCGACCAAATTCCTAGTGTTAAATCTGTCCTGTACTAAGGAATGGGCTAAAATCCCCTCAAGCTGTTGTGCAGGACTAATCAACAGTTACCAAACATGTTTAGTTCCAGCTATTGCTGCACAAGGGGGAAAATGTAAAAGGTTCAAAAACATTCAAGCACCACTGTATGTACTTACTGTATGATTTTCTGATACCAACAGCTAAAGAATGAAGGAGCTAAGACATATACTAAGCTATCCACATGAGATAACAGTTGCAAGGTTCTGACTTTGGTATTTTTACACTGTGAGGAACAAATACATGAAAGACTCAAGAAGCTCTGAAGGAAAAGGTCATGGTTGGAGACAATTTAGTTGTAGAACCACAGTTATATACATAACCTTCCATTTCAAATGGATTTTTACCATTCAAAACAAGACAAACAAATTCAAAAGCATAAAGATTCACTTGTGGTTGATTTACAGTTTAAAACCTACAGTAGGTTTGCTCTGTGAAATATTGACTACAAACTCTATATATGATTATACTTGAGGTTTCAAAAACAGCTGTTCATCAGTCAAATGTCCTTCTCTAATGGAAGCAATTTAGCCTCCTCACTCAGTGCTCCCATAGTGGCTAATATCATTCGTGGCCTCCTGTAGGGTGGTGTGTGAGATTTCTTCTTTGTCCCCTTTACGTGAGGCCGTAAAGAAATCTGACACGCAGATCACCTACAATAAGAGAAAAATATCAGTTATAGTGTTATTATCGGAATAACTCAGTTATAGTGTTTAGGAGAATGGGCAAAACATACTGTGCTAAAGCTTTATACTGCATTATTAACGTTTTTCACTGAAAGTTTATTTTAAAAACATATGTGCCATGTTTTTATCACAGCAAATTAATATGTAAAATAACAGCAAATAAATGACCCTTGAGTTTTGAATGAAGATAAACCCAAAAATTCATATTTAGAAAAGAAGTTTAGTTATTGAGAGCTAAAAGTCAGTCACTAACAAGTAGTATGGAAAAGAATCAAAGCCTGAAAAAAGTGTTGATGATTAGACCAAAATCCAGAGACACAATTTTGTGTAACAAACACTGCACCTGGTACACAAACAGTAATATGGTGGTGAACCGTTGTTTTTTGGTGTTTTTTGAGAACTGGGGTCTAGGGAATCTTGAATCAAGTAGAATGAAGCAACAGGACAATATAGCCTGTAACAGATTGGATCTTTCACCAAGATTATATCCTAAATGAGCAAACTGCAAGAACACAAATTGGTGGTCTATATATATATATATAGATAGATAGATATATACATATATATTGCTTGAGAAGATCAGTTTTAATGCATTTTAATAAATCACCTAAAAGAAAACTGCACTCTATAAAATATCATTTATCTTTTAAAAACTATAGACAAACAACCAAACAATAGTGAAAAACTATAGCTATATCCAGTCATTAAGTGCATTCATTATTCATTTTGTATATTAAGTTGATTAGGTTTCTGTACAATAAAAAAATGTTGGAATTAGCTGTAAAAATAAATTGATAAAGATGTTATTCCCAGTCTTTATTATTAATCTGATTAAGTATAAAGAGACATGCAAAATACTCACTATAAATATTGCCACAATAGCTCCCTGTACTAAACCAGTAAGAACATCACTCCAGTGATGTTTGTAGTCTGAAACCCGTGACAGACCAACATACACAGATGCTGAAATTAAGAAGAACTGGATAGTTGGCCTTAGTAATCGAGCCCATTCTGCCTTCATTCTTGATTGAAGATAAAGCTTATGTGGAAGGTAAAACAAAACAATATTAGTAACACCAAGACAGCTTTAAAATGATGTGATCATCTGGCATCTAACTGAAAAAGAGGGATGAGTAATCAAAGCTTGGTTCCTGTGGTAGTATAATAATAGTAGTAGTACTTACTGCAAGGAACAGCATACAATACATGGAAAAGGACGAATGTCCGGAAAAAAACGAAAGCCTGTAAAAAAAAAAAAAAAAAAAGTGACATTATATATAAGTATATATTATGTTTGGGAGAATAATAATGGCACTAAGAAGAAGAAGAAAAAGTTTTTTTTTTTTTCAAATTCAAGATTTGTTAACTACTGTAGGACTAAATTCTTAAATTCTTACCTGCCTTCATTGACCAGTGCCTTGTCACCTGTACAAGCGAAGTTCTCAATGTAACCTGATTTACAATCCACAAGGCTCCAATTGGGTTTGCAAATGCTCAAAAAATGAGGCCTCAGTCGGCCAATGGTGTACTTTGCAATGTCAGTCAGGGACTGGTTTATTGCAGCTCCAAAAATAAACGACCCAACAGCTTTGTAGATGCAAGCAACATAGACTTTCATTACAGCAGATCTAGATCTAAGATATACCAAAATACACTCTCCACCAATGATCTGTAAAAAAACAGGTCAACAAGCAGCCACTTTATTTGTATATTCCATATAATTTGCTGAATACTGAACACTGCTAGCTGAATACTGCTAACATTCACTTAAATTTGCAAAGACTGAAAATGAACATAATTTATCATACAGTAACTACAATATGTAAGTAAAACAAATTCTAAATATATAGAATACTACTACATTTTTTATTAGACATGTGTCTTATTATATTTAGACATAAGTCAATACATCTGTGTGGATTGACTTTACATAGTCTATATAGACAGAAAAAGGAAGAAATACTTACTACAAATAATGTGAATGGAATCACTATTCCCATTAGCAGCTGATAAGATATAGTATCTTCTTTGTACGGGTACCTGATGGTGTCATCACTGCAAAAAAATCCTCTTTTGAATGGAGTGTGTTGTATGTTTAATACTGCAAATGGAAGTCCAGCTGAAAAAAATATAGTAAATTAGATTACGTCATCAACAGCTGAAACGACTGGCAGAGAAAATAACGGTCACATGAATCTTGCTCTTCGTTTCAATGAATAACCATTGTTCTATGTTTTTTCATGTGATTGGTAAGACATCACTGCAGCAGCTAAGCCTAGATAGAAGGCTACAATTCGCTGTTTGTTTTAATATCACATATAAGGGAACCATAATACCTCTCAAGTAAACAATTTCATTCAAACACAAAATGCTTTACATGAAAACAAAATGTAATGTATGTGGAACAAATCTGTGTTTGTGTGAATGGTTTCAGGGACATTCAAGGGCATTCTAAATGGGTACAGTAGTAATTCAAGGCTACTGATTGGCCTCTTATACAAAGGTTTTCTTTAGTTCTCCTGAATGCTGGAAAAATGTGGTTAGAGCTGCATGGTAGGTAGGTGATGTCACAGACATTCAAAACAGTAATGATGAGAATTCCACATTGCTTGCCAACCAAATAATGCAATAGAACCAGCTCAGTTTTCCACTGGCCTTGTTTCTCTCCTTTAAGAGAATAAATCTTTAAGAAATTAAACCTCTTTGGCAGATGACCCATATCAAAATAAAACATAATAGATGCATGGAATACCGCTGCCATGAGTTGATTTGCAACTATGGTTAAGTAGGTGATATGTGTCAAAGTAACATCCACAGGAATGCCAGGCCAAAAGGTTTCCCAGAAGAATACATGACCAGAGCATCACAGTGCCTCTGCTGCCTTGTCTTCTTCCCATAGTGCATCCTACACTGTCATCTCTTCCCCAGGAATTATAAAAGAAAATGTGATTCATAAGACCAGGCCACCTTCTTACCTGACACTGCTGCTGGTTCACCAGTCACCCTTTTTGGACCATTTATAGTACTATTGGTATTAACCACTATATACCTGGAACACCCCACAAGACCTGCTGTTTTAGATCATGGCAGCTAGTAGAAATGAAAAACATGAAAGGTCCATAACAATCTGTGCTGACCTGTACCACACTTCCCCTGTATTCTCTTTCTTTGTAGTTTTCTTTTGTCTCTATTCCATGGCTACACTGAAGTCACTTCACAGATAAGGTCAAACTAAAGAGACACTAACAACAATAAATAGCTTCTCTAAGCACTTCCTTCAATGCTGACATGGTATTTTCGCAAGCATTTGTACACTTACCAACCATGCATCCACATCAGTGATGTCCATGCAAGATACTGCATGCATTAGTTGCATCCCAGGAACACCCTCCCCCCCACCGACCCCCCCACCCCCCACGCCACAAACCTGCCATTTTGGAGATGCTCTGATACAGTCCTATAGCCATCAGTTTGGCATTCATCAGGATGACAATAATCAAGCATTTTAACTATGCCATATACTGCTCAATTGATGCCATCTATCTAACATCTTTTAAGCTATTTTAACATCTTTTAACATATTTTAGCCCTGTTCAAAGCCTCATAACTCCCCCTGATAGCTGAAGATGCCTTTTTATTCTATTTGATTTCCATTTTGGTGTTTGCTATTTAACCGTTAAGAATTGAAAATGGAAAATGAGGAAAAAGCTGAGAACTCAGACTTGAAGTAGTTTTATTTATAGTAGTTTGGTTTGTGAAAATAAAATGGAAAAAAAAAGATTTCCTTTTTTAACTTCTAAATGTGATTAGATGAAGGTATGGCTGATGTGCAGTACTTTGTTTTGTTTTGTCTTTTTCATGCCTGTCTGAGTGTTTGCAGGCAACAAAACACCAGTTACAAGGTGTTCAGAGAGACCTTGATGTCTATTATTAATTATTTAAGCGGTTAACAAAATGTCAAGACATTTCTGTTTAACCACAAACTGAAACACAATACATTAACTTTGACTTGCAGGATTGCAGTGAATGAGCATTAAAGCTATAATGCACATGATTATATGATGTTCTGTGGTAAACTATGATGAGTCACATTAAAAACCCTGCAATGATATTTAACATTTTAGCTTGCTAAAGGGATCATGACAACCAGCTAGTGCATACTTCAATTAGTGTGTGTTATTTTCATACTTCAAACTCAGTTAATTTGAAATGCGTGTTTTATCCACCATTCTTCTTTAAGTGACCAGAACTAGAAGTCCCCTAAAATCATGTTCACTTTTTTC